>NC_138563.1:2015333-2090658 GCF_964273705.1 Natrix helvetica
GAGGAAAAAGATTTTTTTAAAATAAAAATTAAATAGGAGGAAATCTTCTTCCACGGGGAACAAACACCATATTGTTTAACTTGCTTTGTGGCCCCAAGCGACGAGTTAAACCATGTTTCGGCCATCTGACGAGAACTCAACATTTCAGGGACTTTCTCAACGGAGGCCCAGGGATAAGGTAGACTTGAACCCATGCTGGAGGCTCAGCCTGTACAAGAGCTCCCTTATCGATCTTTAAAGCGTCCCACCATCACCACCAACACAAAGAAGGACGCGCAAAACACAAATCACACACCCTCAATCGCACTTCAAGGCTTGCATACCCAAAACGCAAACTGCGTATCCTTCTTTGCACATTTCACTCCCCACCTGATTTTTTTTTCCTCAGGAGATTAGTTCTCTCTTTTCCTTTCCTGATCCTGACATTCCTTTCTTCCCTCCCAGTTGGAAAAAAAAGCAGGGGTCAGCCAGTCACCCCTCCTCCCCAATGAGGGGGGAATGATAAAGCCCCCTACCCAACAAATCTTGGATTAATTATCCCGTGATAAGGATCAGCTGGCCCAGATTGTGAAAAATTAAGATTCCCAGAACTGGGTTATGCCAACTCAAAAATACACCCGATGAAAGAGGGAAATATGTAAATATAACAACGGAAAGAGGGAATGGAAGAGGAGTACAGAGAAAGGTAGGGAAAGAAGAGGAGAAAGGAGAGAGGAAGAAGAAGAAAGGAAAAAGGAGAGGAAGAAATGGAAGGGAAGTAAGAGAAAAGAGGGGAAAACAGAACTTTTGAATCGTCCTTTTTTTTTCCCCTGCTTCAACAGCTTTTCACTGAAAACTCTTCCTGCCTCTCTCTCCGATTTCTACCTGCATAAAAATGGGAGAAAGGAAGGGGGGAGAGGGGGGGTTTCCCCCTTCCCCCCTCCCCACACTTTTCGTGTCTGGGGTTTCTTTTTCTTTTCTAAACTTTCTGGCAGCCTGAAGGCCTCTTTGCGCCTTCGGGACACGAAGCTTCGGCTGGTAGAAGGGGCTTGTTTTGATGGTTCACAACGGCCCTGCGGTGTGGGACAGGGTAGAGATGACCCAACGTTTGCGAATGCTGTCTTTCCTTTTCTCTTTCTCTTTCTCATATCTTTCCTTTCCTCCTCCTCTCTTTACGTCCTTTCCTTTGCTTCTTCATTTAGCTCCTTTCCCTTCCCTTCCTCCTTTCTTCTCCCTCTTCCCTCCCTTCCCATTCTTTCTTTTCCTTTTGCCTTCTTTTCCCTTTTCTTTCCTTCCTCCCTTTCTTGTTCCTTCCCTTCCCTTTATTTGCTTGCTTTCCTTTTTCTCCCCTTTCTTTCCGTCCATTTACTTCCTTTCCCTTCCTCCTTTCCTCCTCTCCTTTATCCCCGTTCCCTGTCCTCCCTTTCGATACTTTCTTTTCCTTTTTCTTTCTTTTCCTCTTTCTTTCTTGTTTCTTTCCTTTCCTTCTCCTCAATTTACTTCCTTTCCTTCTTCATTTAATTCCTTTCCTTTCCCTTCCTTCCCCTCCATTCTTTCTTTTCCTTTCTCCTTTTCCCTTTTCTTTCTTTCCTTCCTTTCTTCCTTGTTTCCTTCCTTCCCTTCCCCTCTTCCTTTCCTCTCTTCCCTTCCTTCCCCTCCGTTTACTTCCTTCCTTTCCCCCCCTCCCCTCCCCTCTCTCTCCATTCTTTCTTTTCCTTTCTCATTTTTCCTTCCCTCTTTCCTTCCCCACCATTTTGCTTCTTCCTTCCTCCCCTCCCGATATTCTTTCCCTCCTCTCCCACTCCCTCCTTCGTGTCTCTCTTTCCTTCCTTCTCTCTTTCCTTCCCTTCTCTTGTAAGCGCCCCCCCTTTCTCAAAAGATACACACTCACACACACAAACCAATTCCCCTCTTTAAAAGTGCAGCAGAAACTTCACAAACTAGGAAAATTGTGCCAGGCTGGCAGCTGAGGATGCAAACGAATCCACCTTCACTCCTCACCTTAACGACACATCCGTAAACTCACACCCCAGGTGCACAAACACACACACACACACACACACACACACACACACACAAAGCAGCCTTTGTTTTGGAAGCGTTGGCACCCCCCCCCCCTACCACTTGTCCGCACTCCGCAGGCCAGCAGCAAGAGGGGCACTTTGAATCGTCTCACCTGGCCGCTCGCAGGGCAGTGTGGAGGCCGTGAAGCCAGCTACGGCCGCCAGGATGTGGGCGATCAGGGTGGCACGAGCCAGCCACATGATGCCAAGGCGATGCCCCCCGGAGGCCCCGGGACTCCTGCCAGCTGCCTCGCTGCTCCTCGCAGGAGAAACATTTGAGGAACTTAACACAGCCGCGGCTGTTGAAGTGAGAGAATGTCCCTCTCTCGGGTTGTGAAAGCAGGTCGGGAGGTTGAGCAATGGGGTGGAGCTGGAGAAGGGGCACATGGGGCAGAAGAGGGTGGGTGGCGTAGGTGGGGGAACACACGCCAGCCTTGTGCCGAGAGGAAATATGAGGCACCCGTGGGGTTTTTTTTTCCCCTGTGTCCCGGCTCTTTCCTTTCCAAAATAAGTTGCTTTCAACGGAGAATTTGCAAAAAAAGAAAGGTCTCGCGAGGTCCTCGACTTCTGACCATGGCCGAGCCACGTCACTAAGCAGGGCGCTTGTGGAGTTATGCCCCGTTTTTTAAAAAAAGACCTTCCTTGCCACCCTTAAGGGAATCACTGCCGTTAATTTAAGAGACGCGATTGTTACTGAATCCAGATTCCCCATTGACTTGGCTTGTTCGAAGGACGCAAAAGAGATCGTGTGAGACCGTCATAAATACGAGTCGGTTGCCCGGGCTCTCAATTTTGAGCATGGGACCAACGAGGATGCTGCAAAGGTGGCAAGTGGGGAAAACAGCCCCCCTTTTTTTTTCATGGCTGTTTTAACTTTGGACAGTCACTAAATGGACAAACGTCATTAAGCCGAGGACTGCCGGTGGATGCCGGCTCAGAAGGGGGAGCTGAGCCGATATCGACAAATAGCCTCACGCCACCAAGGAAGAGGTTGCAGGTGCGTTTTGGGCGGGAGTGTTTTGGGGGAGGCAAGCGTTTTAGGTCACTCAAGTGAGCGAGCCGAGCTAGGTAGGGCGGGGCTTTCCCACGGCTTGGCCACACCCACATGTAACATCACGGTTTTCCAAAGTGATGAGATGCGTTGTGGGTTTTCAGAAAACGTACCCCAGATCTGACTTTCGACAAATACCTGAGGTGTTCCCCTCTCAGTTCTTCTCTGATGGCATCTCATAAAGAGAAACTCAAGTTTCTAGACCTCATGGCGATAATGTGAAAACAAAAAAAAAGGATTAAAAGCTCCTTACTCTCCATTCTGCAAATTCCTTCTTTAAAAATTAAGAAGGGCGGTAGGAATTGAAGGGAAAACACTCATTGCCAGGCCCACACACGGGAGAACATGGTGTACAGATAGTCCTTGACTTACGACCACAACTGGGATTGGATTTTCTGTTGCTAAGTTGGCCTGCTTGGACATTGAGACATCGTGTGCCCGGATGTGATTTTTTATGACCATTTTTACCACGGTCGTTAAGCGAGTCACACGGCCATTAAGCAAATCACATGCTAATTAAAGCAAAATCCGGTTTCCTTTATTGATGCCGCTTGTCAGAAGCCAGGTAGGAAAGTTGTGGGACTGCAGAGTGTGTGACAGTCACAACTGCAACAACACATCACGAATCCCTTTTTAAACCGTCGTTAAACGAACGGCCGAAAATCGAGGACTACCTGTACACCATAAGACCATCCAACAAGATCCCTTAGTACAGGGATGGCTAACCAATAAAGGCACGACACTAGTGGGGGAAAAAAACCACATTATTTTCTTTTTAAAGAAAAGGCAATTTCTCTTTATAGTCATAAAACAATTCTGCCCAGTATAGAAATGTAAAATAAATTATATTCCTTAATGTTCCTTAATCCCTGTGTGGCACAGTTACGGTTCCTCTTCCCCCCCTCTTCTGCCCGAAAACGGAGAGGCTGTGCCCAAACTGGATTTCTCCCGCGCCTCTCCCTCGCGGACAAAATATGTCTCTTTGGTATCGAAGTCGAGAGAACTGGGCACCATCCCGCCTCGCCCATCCCAGATTGGCTCAATCTCGTCGGTAGTGTAAATTTGCGAGCGGAGTAACGGAATAGCCCAGGCGGATTCCAAATTTGCCAGCTTCCTCCTACTTCCGACGATCTCTTGGGACAATCTCTTTTTAACCAGGTTAGCCACTGTTCAAGGCGTACTGGTTAAAATATTGATGCGCCAGGAAATCTATGTCGGTACCGGTGGGTTGACACGCTCAATTTACCCCCCCTGTTTTGGGGATCTCGGAAACTTGTCCCACGATATCTGGCTACGGAAAAGATGTCTTACTTCAAGGCAACAGGGTAGATTTGCAAAAGGGTTCCCACCCCCCAAAAATAGATGTCAGCGCCCCCCCCCTCCCGATTCTGCATTTGGACGAAGAAAATCATTGTATTGGTTCAACAGAATCGGTTATCTTTTCTCTCTAACGGCCAGCCCATTTCTGGATCAATCGTCTACCCCGGCAAGATAGCATGGCTTAAGGGATCTAGCGGGAATCGGCTCCCTCGATCTGCAGTTGAGGATCTAGCAGGACATCTTTACGGGTCTCTGCCAACCGCGACGGATGCCAAGAAGGTGAACTGTGTTTCTTCGAAAGGAAGTGGAAGCTGTACGGATCACGTTGAGTTTGGCCACAGGAAGAAATGAGGCATTTTTTGCAACCGGGACTCTTCACAATGTTACTCTTGGTTTACGCTGCCCCGATTTGGTGCTCCCTGTTTTCCATGACCTCTTGGGAGACGGGAAACGAGTTGGGGGACCCCCAGAGGAAGGGGCCGAGAAGGACGAGCAAGGAACTCTTTGCAATCGAAAAGTCCGACACAATAAAAAAATAAAATCTCTTTACTTTCTCCCTCGTACGGGAGATCCAAAGCCTCCGAGGCAAGCCCGGAAGGACATCGTGCAAATCCTGAACTCTTCTTGGAAGATCTGAGGTGGGGCGCCCCTCTTATAAGTCTGAAAGCACTCAGTCCTCTTGTCTTTAAACTGAAAAGAGCCGCGTTTCCACGTGCCGAGATTTGGACATCGCCGCGGGACGAATCTTTTCTTCAACCTGAGTATCAGACGCAAAATGCTTTCGTGGTAATAAGGTGGGCCTCGTGGATGCTTCGGGGAGTTGGCCACCCTCAACGTTTGACCCAGTGCCTTTTAAAGGCCAGCTGGAAGTCCAACAAGGAGTAGGAAAATCCTCGCTCTTTTGTAAACGAGATTCGTTGGCGAGATTGGTTTTTTTCCAAAATGGCAAACCCAAAGCACCCCACTACAGGGTTGTAGTGGGAGAGGTTTACATCTCCCCCAGTCCTAGCCCCCATCTTTCACCCCCAATTTTCTCGATTTGTACATATTTTGGAGAAAAGATGCCATGTTACTTGAACGAGGAGATGTCCCTGGATTAAAAAACAGAGCGCAAACGCTCGTAGGGTTTCCTGTCCGAGGAGGGAAACGCTTAAATATCCCACATTTGCTGACCAGCTAGAGCGAGCTACCTCAAATACACTGGCAGCTTGAGTTGGGGGTGGTGGAGGTGGTTGGCTATGTGGTTTGGTTATACGGCGATAGCTTTAGACTTCAAGCCACGGTTCAGAGTTCTCGGCTCCAAAACCGATTTGCTCCCGTTTGATGAGCTCCTTGTCTCACAACCTCACGGAGGAACGAGACCTTTAGCACGCTGGTCCATCCATCGTCTACGATGCTCCCCTGTGGTTGTGTCACACTTTCAGTGCCCTGTCAGGCACGTTGGCCTCGCCACCGCCACTGTTTTTCTTATTAAAAGAGTTTTGTACAAACAAATTTTCCCCCTTTTCACCCCCCCCCTCCATACAATATAAATCTCATACAAATGCTATACCCCCCCGCAAAAATTCACATTCAAATATTATACCAAACACTTTAC
This sequence comes from Natrix helvetica, assembly GCF_964273705.1. Lineage (NCBI taxonomy): Eukaryota > Metazoa > Chordata > Lepidosauria > Squamata > Natricidae > Natrix > Natrix helvetica. The sequence goes on from NC_138563.1 coordinate 2,021,344, forward strand.
CCCCTCCCCACCCCCCATCTTAAAATAGATTACTCATAACCCCTCTCCTCCCAACAAAAACTATAGAGATTAGTCTTAAATTAATAATAACACATTGATCATTTTCTAAGCTAATTTAACATCTATAACTCTTAATATAAATTTCTCCTAGCCTAACAATGTTTCATTAGTCCCATCTTCTAATTTATTCATACATATATATTGCCCCACCCTCCACCCTAACCCTCCCCCACCTCCCGCACAAACCCACCCCCCTGACTTCCGCTGTATACCACTCTAATAATTCCAAACATCCCATATACTATTTACTCTGATCATCTACGGTCTAAACATTCTTACCTAAAGGCTAGATAATAACTCCTAGTCTGGTATTTATTCTGTATATAATCAATCCATTTTGCCCATTCCTGTGTGTAATCCTCCTGTTTCTGAGCTTTTAAGAAAGCTGAAATTTTTGCCATTTCAGCGAACCCCGCCACCTTCTGAATCCATTGATCAATTGTTGGCAAAAAATCTTTTTTCCAATGTTGCGCAATCAACAACCTAGCTGCTGTAACCATATACAAGGCCAATTTTGTTTCCCCTTTGGTAAAATCCTTAACTATACCCAATAAAAACATTTGTGGAGTGAATTGTATTCTTTTCTTAAATACATTCTGCATAACCCACCATATTTTTATCCAAAAAGCTTTAACCTTGTTGCAAGTCCACCATACATGAAAAAAGGTAGCATCTAGACACCCGCATCTCCAACATTTTGGTTGAACATTTGGGTACATGCATGATAATTTTTTAGGATCTAAATACCATCTGTAAAACATTTTATAAAAATTCTCCCTTAAATTCTGTGACTGTGTAAATTTAACATTCTGAACCCATATTTTTTCCCACGTTTCCAACATAACCACTTCCCCAAAATTCTGAGCCCATTTAATCATACAATCCTTAACCAATTCACTTTCTGAGTCTCTTTCTAACAGTACATTATATATTCTTTTAACTTGTTTTGGACCAGTCTCTTTTATCTGCTTAATCAGTTCCACTTCTTTATCCATAAAGCCGACCCTGCGATCTTCTTCCCATCTCTTCTGAAGCTGTATGTAATGTAACCAATTTAAAGTAATTCCTTCTTCCAACAGCTGTTCCAAAGTTTTTAACTTCCATTCGCCCCCATCAGCAATAAGCACATCTTTATATAAACAACCCCCGAGTGACTTAATATTCATAATCCCCATGGTGTCTGCAAGATCCAACCAAAGCGGTATTTTATAATCCCAATTGGGCCGGTGCTTCTTCCATATTCTCATCAAGGCACTACGGAGAACATGGTTGTTGAACACTTTATCCACCCTGTCTTCATAAAAAAGATATGCATGCCATCCCAGAACAAGATCATGGCCTTCTATATTGAGCAATTCCATTTTTGTTTTCCCAAACCAATCTGCTACATGCGTTAATACCGCAGCTTCATAATACAATCGAAGGTTTGGGAGTCTGAGGCCACCTCTTTCACGTGTATCTTGCATAATCTTCATCTTTACTCTCGGTTTTTTCTCCTTCCAAACAAATTTATTTAATGTTGTTTGCCAATTTAACAAGGTTTTATCTGACTTGAGCACCGGAATCATCTGGAATAGAAAGATAAATCTAGGTAGAATGTTCATTTTAATTGCTGAGATCCTTCCAAGCAAAGACAATTGTAACTTTTTCCACGCTTCAAGATCTTTCTGTATCTTTTGCCACAACACTTCATAGTTATTTGAGAAAAGTTTTGTGTTTGATTCTGAAATTTGTATTCCTAAATATTTAACTTTAGAAACTATTTCAAAACCTGCTAAACTTACAAGTCTCTTTCTTTGAGTCTCTGTCATGTTTTTAACCATCATTTTCGTTTTGTTTTGATTTAGTCTAAACCCAGACACCATGCCAAATTCTATTATGATATTTTTCATCTGGATTATTGATTTCAAAGGATGTGAAAGGGTAACAACCAGATCATCGGCGAATGCTCTAGTTCTGTATTCCTTTTGCCTGATAGCTATGCCATCTAAGGATTTTGAGTCGCGAATTGCGTTCAACAAGACTTCCAAAGTTAAAATAAATAACAATGGGGATAATGGGCAACCTTGTCTTGTGCCTTTTTGTATCTCGAAAGTTGTTGACAAATTTCCATTAATAATAAGTTGTGCATTTTGTTGCTGATAAATTGCTCCAATCGCCTGCCGCAATCGTGGTCCCATATCCATCTTTTCCAAAGTCTTGGTTAGAAAGTTCCAATTCACTCGATCGAAGGCCTTCTCTGCATCCAAGAAAACCAGCACTGCAGAGATCTGCTTATTCTTATCAAGATAGTCAATTAAATCTATGAGTTGCCTTACATTCTCCTTCATATGTCTGCCTTCAATAAATCCTGCTTGATCATGATGAATAATCTCTTGAATAACCGGCATCAATCTGTTGGCTAATACTTTAGCAAATATTTTATAATCTGTGTTCAGAAGAGATATCGGCCTGTAATCCTCTGGTTTCTTAGGGCCCTCTTTATCTTTAGGTATCAATGAGATAAAAGCCGCTTTCCATGAGAGAGGTATTTTACCTCCTTGTTGTATATTACAAAATAGTTGTGTAAGATATTCAATCATTTCCAGTTGTAAAGTTTTATAATACATTGCAGTCAAACCATCAGTCCCTGGAGCCTTAGCTAATTTAAGTTGATTTATAACTAAAGTGATCTCATCAGCGGTTATAAGACGTTCCAAATTTGCCTTTTGAAGCACAGAAATTTTTGCAACCCTTTTTCCTTCCAAAAAATCATCTATTAACTTGTTCTGTATATTATCCTGTACATATAGCTTAGTATAATAGTCCACAAATGATTTTTTAATCAACTCTTGTTGATATACCATCTTCCCTCGAAACTCAATTTTATCAATAATTCTATCATTCATATTCCTTCTCAAAGTATATGCTAACCATCTACCAGGTTTATTAGCGTTGGCAAAGGTGTTATGTTTAGCAAATTGCAAATTGGTTGCTGTTTGTTCTGCTATAAGCATCTGAAATTGATCTTTCAACAGCTTTAGCGCCATCTGGAGCGCCTGGTCATTCGGGTTTATTATAAGCAGCTGTTCTTTACGTTTTATTTCATCTTCCAATTCCATTCTCCTTTTCTGTCTAATTTGTTTGTGTTTAAAGTTCATATGTATCAGGACCCCACGCATATAAGCTTTACTTGCATCCCAAACTATTTCAATGGGAGTGCCCTTATTCATATTAAAACTGAAAAATTCCTTCATGTGTTTTTTAAGTTCATCAACATTTTTTTCATATCTAAATAAATTTTCATTTACTCTCCAAGACCTTCTTGGCCTCATCCCTAATTCAATTTGTAACCACACCGGACTATGATCGCTAAGTGACCTGGCGAAAATCTTGGATTTCTTGGCTTTAGGAAGTAGATCCGGTGTTAACAAAAAGAAATCAATCCTTGAAAAGGATTTATGTCTATCTGAGTAGAAAGAAAAATCCATCTCATTTAGATGTTGTGTCCTCCAAACATCTTTTAATTTCAAATCGTCTTGTAAATCAAAAAAAGCCTTTGGTAATTTGGTAGTGAATTTCGTCTTTGTACTCTTGTCTATCTTTGGAGAAATCACTCCATTCCAGTCTCCCATTATTAGAATACTCTTAAAGTTCCAGTCTAAAATTTTTAAATGGAGCATCTTATAAAAACTTTCTTGGCATTGGTCAGGAGCATATATTCCTAGCACCAAAATGGAACCGAAGTCTGTATCAAATTGAATTGCTATATATCTACCAGCGTCATCTGCCTCTATAACTTTAGTTGAAAATCTTTTATTTATATATATCACCACACCATTTTTCTTTACCAAATCAGAGGCAGCATAAAATGTTCCCAGTTTTGAATTCACTAAGTACTTCTGGTCTTGCAGCCTAATATGAGTCTCTTGAAGGCAAACAACATCATTATTAAATTGCTTCAAATAATAAAATATTTTTTTCCTTTTTTGTGGAGAGTTCATTCCATTCACGTTCCAAGATAATAGCTTAAGCATCTTTAGATCTGGTCTGAAGCGCTAAAAGCATTTGCTGAAGATCTCTCTCCACAAAACCAATCTCCAGCCCTGCTCCTCCCATGGCTCCGGTTTGCTTCTTAGCTTCTTTCTTAGCACATTGTATTTGAGGGTCGACGCGCTTATGAGATTCTAACATTTGTCTAGTCGTGGATCTGGTAATACGTTGTTCGACAGGTTTAAATATCGGCATTTCAGTGAGAGACTTAGAAGGTCCTTCTTCCAAGAAGGAGCACAACAGAGATCCAGAGGGGTCGACTCCACCTACAGCACCCTGCCCCTCCTCCTCTTTTTGTGTCTGCATTCTTTGCTCTTCTGTCTCTTTCTCAAACATCCTCTGCTCTAAGACATCCAAATCTACTGGTGTTGGTGTAGATGTACGTGGGGGGGTTGCATTTTTCTTGAGTATTCCATGATAAAAGTCTCTGGCTTTATCTATTGTATTCAGACGGTACCTCACCCCTTCGTAACTAAATATAACACCAATTGGAACATCCCATCTATACTGTATCTCCCTCTTCTTCAATTCCACTACCAAAAATCCAAAATCCCTTCTAAGCTTTAGCATCGCTGGGGGTAATTCTTTAAAGACTCCGATCGTTTTCCCATCTAATTGTAAAGATGAATAATAAGAATTTTGCAGAATATCATTTCTAAGATTTCTCTCAGTAAAGTATATCACAACATCCCTTGGTAGTTGCCTTTGTGATGCAATACGTGAGTTAACTCTGTAAATTTTGTCAATCCTTGCAAAAATCTCAGAAGAATTCTGGATCTTCAATAACGTGGCCAGAGCATCAGCACAAACTTTTCTTAAGTCCTCTCTAGGGTTTTCTCTGATACCCCTCAGTCTAACAGCGTACTCCATAGATCTGAATTGCATCATGATAATCTCCTTATCCATCCTCTGCATATTCCCCTCCATTTCAACAAATTTCAAATCTGTTTCCTTCGTTTTAGTTTCCAAATCCAAAGCCAGATGATTAACTTTGCTGTCCACCTTAAGAACAACTTCTGACAGACCTGTAGCTAAAGTGTGTAATTTTTTATCAAGTTGATCATGTTTTTTAATGGTATCCTGAACCATTTCTTTAACCTCCTTAATTTCTTTGCGTAAAAAAGCATTTTCTTCCCTTATAAAGTCCTTGAAATCCTGATAATTTATTGTGGCACCTGGTGAAGCTTTTTTTTCCGTTGCCATAATTAATAATTCTTACAGCCGCCTCTAGCTGTCACCATTCAATTAACTTTCGTTTTCCTTAGGTATTCAGCTGTAAATTAATACTTGCAAATGTTTCTTTCTAAGTTGCTCAAAATTAAAACTTTGACATTTAAGTAGTTCAGGTTATGTAAACTGGCTTAAAGATTGTTAATAGTTAGGGTTGTTTCAGCCGTTCCGCCTTTATTGCCCCGGCTATCAGCAGGTAATTAGCTTTCGTTTTCTGTAGGTTTTCAGCTATAAATCAACGCCATTTTGAATCCTTTGTTCTAAGCCCACGCCTCTCGAACTCAGCAGTAGTGTTCTTTTTAAAGAGATTTCTTTTTTTTTTTTTTTTCCTCCCCCAATTAAAACTTAGAATACTTGCAAAAGTCTTGCTTCCTTCTTGGGATGTTAAGATGTTAAGATGTTAAGGCTGTTCCCGGCGACTGGTTCTGCTTTTTTAGCAGAGGTTATCAAAAAGGCAGGAGAATACAACAACTGCGAAGGGGGGCAAACCTCGTCAGACTCCGGACTCCGGAGGGTACACAAGGGCTCAACCCAGCAGCTGAATCTCTCCCTCATAAATTCCAAGAATTTACGAGTGTCCGAGGTGTTAAAGATCGTAAAAAAACACCTCTAACTGTCTCTTGATCTGACAGGCTAAAAAAAAGCCTGCCATCGGCACCGGGAACAAACCGGAAGCCGCCACCGCCACTGTTTTTCTTCTTCCGCAGCGTCTCGATCCAACTGGTGCTGGGGCGGCCGCTGAAACTGGAAAGGGCCAGTGAGCTGAGCCGCATGTTCTTGCCAGAAGTGATGAGCTCCCCGAAACCTTCTTGGTGGGAGAAGGCGTAGCCTGAGCGTCGGGAACCCGTGCGCCCCACACGGCCCATGCAACGGTGCTGGGTTTTTTGCTTCTTGCGAACCAATTGGGTGTAACGCACCTGGGGAAGAAAGCAGAGCGAATGGAGGTCAAAGCGAGTGGCTAATCAGCTCCTCGCGAGAATCCTCCCACCTCAGCATCCCTAACTATCCGTAATCCTAACCCCATCCATTCACAACGACATATTTAGCGACCGTTGGAGGGTTACAATGAAAAAAAGAGACTATCTGGTCAGCCCCACCCGTCCACACAGGGGAAATTTTCTTGCCAGGAAGTAGAGAGGGCCCGCGTGCCACCCTTCACTCACCGTGTCCGAGAGTTCTGGCCGGAGGTCCAGCTTGAGGAACCGGAAGGCCAGAACTGGCATGATGCAGACCACAGTGGTCAGGGTGATGGTGAGCCACACTGCGGGCTGGGCCAGCGTGTTTTGGGCATTGCCTGGCACGAAGGAGAAAAATAAGATGGGAATGAAGACTCCTTATTCAGAAAACACCCAGAGAGGTATCTCAGAATGCATTATTGCCCCTTGTCCAGCGACTGGGATTCTCCCAGGATGCATTGCTCCAGGCCAGGTACATAGAGTCCTCGACTTACAACGGTTCTGTTTAATGACTGGTTACATCAGCACTGAAAAAAGTGACAGCACCATTTTCCACACGATTTCAAAACAGTGAATCTATATCTATATCTATATCATCTATCTATCTATCTATCTATCTATCTATCTATCTATCTATCATCTATCTATCTATCTATCTATCTATCATCTATTATTCTCTCCTATCTATCTATCATCTATCTATCTATCTATCTATCTATCTATCTATCTATCTATACATACATACATACATACATACATACATACATACATACATAAGGCTGTGTGTGAGAGAGACGGGGAGAGAGAGAGAGAGAGAGAGGGAGGGAGGGAGGGAGGGAGAGAGGGAAAGAGAGAGAGAGAGAGGGAGAGAGAGAGAGAGAGAGAAATACTGTGGGGGTAAGACACCCCTAACATCCCTTGATTTAAATCAACTGGATTGAAAGCACGATTGAAACCACGAGTAAAAAGTTTTGATTTGAATCAACTGGATTGAAATCACTAGTAAAAAGGTTTGATTTACATCGAGTTGATTTAAATCACAGTTGAAATCACTGGTAAAAAGGCTTGATTTAAACCAACTGGATTTAAATTACTAGTAAAAAGGCTTGATTTAAACCAACTGGATTGAAACCGCGAGTAAAAAGGTTTGATTTAAACCAACTTGATTTAAATCATCATTTTTAAAGAGCAACTATCATGTCTGCTGTGACATTGTGTGAATGCACCGTGAATGCAGGCATGTTATCTCCGTTTGCAGAGTTGAGTTCCTGGAAAGAGTTGACCCCAAAAATGTAAACATTGCAGAATATACAGCCTCAGGTTACCTAACCAAGCTCCATTTCATGCTGAATAAACTAAATTATGGATGTACCTTAAAAATAGAAAAATCTAACTTTGGATAGATTTTTCTTTTTTACTCCAAGAGCATTTGATTAAAATAAATTTGATAAACATTGGGGGGGGGGGGAAATCCTGATTTAAATTTTTAAAAATCTGATTTAAATTTTTAAAAATGTGATTTAAATTTTTAAAAATCTGATTTAAATTTTAAAAATGTATTTTTTTTAAAACAAAACAAAAACAACCACCATCGATTTTTATCCGGACTCACCGACAAAACGGAATTGGTTGGGAAAGAGTTGGAAGAGGCCGTTGCTATGCATGACGAAGAGGATGGCAAAATAAACAGCCAGGCTGCCCCAGATGAAAAAGTGGTTGATGGCTGTCCAGAATCCGGTATCCAGGCCAATCTGTGGAAAGGGAGAAGAAAAGTGACCACCAGGAGATCTCCGGCGTCGCCCTTAGAGCTCGATTCTCAGGAGCCTTGGCAAAATGCCACACCCCTGCCAATCCTTTAGTGTGCCTTGATCTAAATTGAGTGGAGCATTTGTCCCCACCGCCGACGGGCGAGGAGAAGGCATCAACGAGGTTTCAGGCATGCTTATTTTGGGGAGGGGGAGATCGGAGAAAGGGGAGAGCCGCCACGTACCTGGACGCTGACCACGATGACGAGGGAGGTGGCCACGGTGACGGCAAAGGACTGGTAGTCGGCCAGGTGGGCGTTGTCGCTAAAGACCCCGTACGGGATGAAGAACATGAAGATGGAGGCGTAGATGCCCTGAGCGATGCAAATGAAGAACTCCCGCTTATTGAAAAGGAGGTTCAGCTGGCCCGGTTCGTATAGTTTGGGGTACTCCAGGCTGCGGTGTTCGGGCACATCCTGGGAGAGAGAGGGGGGAGGAGAGAGGGAGGGAGGGTCAGCGGCTGTTTGGTTGGGCAGATTGATTCCTTCCTTCCTTTCTGTTCTCCCTCCCTCCCCTTCTTTCCTCCCTTCCTGTATCCCTCCCTTACCTCCATTCCCCTCTCTTCCTTTCTTTTCTTTCACTTATCCTTCCTTCCTTCCATCTTTCCTTTCTTTCCTCCCTCCTTTTCTTTGTCTCTTAACCTTCCTTCCTTCCTTCCTTCCTTCCTATGTATCTATCTACCAACCCACCTTCCTTCTCCTTTCTCTTATCTTTCCTTCCCTCTTATCCCTTTCTTCTTTTCTTTCCTCCCTCCCTCCCTTTTTCTCTTATCCTTCCTTCCCTCATTCCTTCTCCTTTCTCTTATGTCTTTCTTTTCTTTCTTCCCTCCATTTCTTTCTCTTATCCTTCCTTCCTTCTTTCTTTCCTTCCTTCCTATGTATCTATCAACCCACCTTCCTTCTCTTTTCGCTCTTCTCCCTTATTTCTTTTCTTTCTTTTCCTCCCTCCCTTTCTTTCTCTCTCTCTCCCTTCCTTCTCCTTTCTCTCTTATCCTTCCTTCCTTCTTTCCTTCCTATGTATCTATCACCCATCTTCTCCTTTCTCTCTTGTCCCTCCTTTCTTCTTTCTTTTCCTCCCTCCCTCCCTTTCTTTCTTTCTCTATCTCTCTCTCCCTTCCTTCCTTCCTTTCTCGTAACCTAAACCAGTTCTCCCTCCAAAGTGTCTCTCCGCTTGAGTCCCTGATCTGGAGGCCTGTTCTGTACAGGGGCTCCTGGAGAGACCCGGGGGCACCATTCCTCCTCTCTCTCTCTCTCTCTCACCACCCACCCCTGCCCGCTGACGTGAAGCCCACCGTGGAAGGACACAGACTGACCTGATCGAAGACCCCCATGGCGAGGACGGGCAGCGAGGTGTAAACGATGTTGTAGAGCGTGATGAAGTATTGATCGTACACAGTCTTTGGGGAGGGGGGGAGAAAGAAAGGATGAATTAGTACGGGGTCGTTGGAACTACCCGCATTCACCGGACCCCCCGCCCCCCGCCAGCCACCGAAGCCGTTTCCCGGTTCTGTACCTGGGCAGAGAAGCCACAGAAAAAGCCAAACCAGAAGTGCACCATGGTGAAGGCAAAATTCTTGTAGAAGAAGTAGCAGAGGAATTTACACATTCGGAGATACGACCAGCGGCCGTGAACGAAGAGCAGGCGCTGGAGGAACTTGAACTGGGAGAAGGAGTAGTCGGACGCCAGCACGGCTTGGATGCCTTCCTGGCCACTGATGCCCACGCCGATGTGGGCAGCTGCCACGAATCCGGGAGGAAAAGCAGGCAGAGGTCAAGACCGTCGCCGTCAACACAGGAAACTACACTTCCCAGCGTTCCACCGTCCTGGTGGGAGTGGCTGAGGATTCTGGGAAGTCCCCTCCCTACTTGAGGACTCCGATTCCCAGAATTCCCCAGTCCTTGTAGGCAAGGCTGAGGATTCTGGGACGTCTCCTTCTGACCCGGGGACTCCGATTCCCAGAATTCCCCAGAATGTGAATACAAGAATATAAGAATTCTGGGAACGGCCTCTTCTGGATGGAGAACTTTGATTCCCAGAATTCCCCAGTCCTTGTAGGCAAGGCTGAGGATTCTGGGACGTCTCCTTCCGACCCGGGGACTCCGATTCCCAGAATTCCCCAGAATGTGAATACAAGAATACAGTGACGTGCGGTGAGGGTTATGGCTGGGGAGGCTGGTGACGTCATCAGGAAGGCGGGGAATGGGACCACGTGTGCAGACCACGTGTGCAGACCACGTGGTCTCGTTCTCCGCCTTCCTGAGTGAACATTAAGGGGACTGCGGCGTAGCATTACTTCCTCCACCGGCACCAGTCCCTTTCACCCCGCTCAAGCCTTGCCGCCTGCAGCCACCGCCCGCCCTCGCTGCTCCTTTCGTTGCTTGCCCACCCGCCTCTAAGGCACGCCAAAGCCTCCTTCGTCCCCCCCCAGCGCGCGCCCATTTTATTTCCCGCGACACCCCCCCCCCCATTTCGGGAAAGCTTTCCCCATTGCCTGGGGGGTGAGGGGGGCGGCTCCTCTCCCCCCACTCCCTCCGTCCCTGCCTCTCTCCTCAGCCCCAAAGCTCCGTCCGCGCGACTCACTTCCAAGGCGATGGCTGCTTCATCCCGCTCCGGCTCTGGAAGCCACCGAAGATCTCGCTGCGTCGCTCGCTCGCTCGCCGGACTGCTTCGGCGCCATTCTGGCTACCTTCGTCCATCCGCGCCCGGGAGATGCGGAAGCAGTCCGGTGGACGAGTGACCGAAGATCTCACTGCCTCGCTCGCTCGCTTGCCGGACTGCTTCGGCGCCATTCTGGCTACCTTCGTCCATCCGCGCCCGGGAGACGCGGAGGGAGAAATGTTGTCGGCGCCTCCAGATGACGAACCAGTCACTTGCTTTCGTCATCGGGAGGCCGATAACATTTCTGCCTCCACGTCTCCCGGGCGCGGATGGACGAAGGTAGCCAGAATGGCGCCGAAGCAGTCCGGCGAGCGAGCGAGCGAGGCAGCGAGATCTTCGGTCACTCGTCCACCGGACTGCTTCCGCATCTCCCGGGCGCGGATGGACGAAGGTAGCCAGAATGGCGCCGAAGCAGTCCGGCGAGCGAGGCAGCGAGATCTTCGGTCACTCGTCCACCGGACTGCTTCCGCATCTCCCGGGTGCGGATGGACGAAGGTAGCCAGAATGGCGCCGAAGCAGTCCGGCGAGCGAGCGAGCGAGGCAGCGAGATCTTCGGTCACTCGTCCACCGGACTGCTTCCGCATCTCCCGGGTGCGGATGGACGAAGGTAGCCAGAATGGCGCCAAGGCAGTCCGGTGGACGAGTGACCGAAGATCTCGCTGCCTCGCTCGCTGCCTCGCTCGCTGCCTCGCTCGCTGCCTCGCTCGCTGCCTCGCTCGCTGCCTCGCTCGCTCGCTCGCCGGACTGCTTTGGCGCCATTCTGGCTACCTTCGTCCATCCGCACCCGGGAGATGCGGAAGCAGTCCGGTGGACGAGTGACCGAAGATCTCGCTGCCTCGCTCGCTCGCCGGACTGCTTCGGCGCCATTCTGGCTACCTTCGTCCATCTGCGCCCGGGAGACGCAGAGGCAGAAATGTTGTCGGCCTCCCAATGATGAAAGCAAGCGACTGGTTCGTCATCCGGAGGCGCCGACAACATTTCTCCCTCCGCGTCTCCCGGGCGCGGCCGGACGTATATATATAATATTATATATAGTATATAATATTATATACTATTATTCCATGAAGAGAGGTGAGGCCCTGCCTCCCTTGCCTCTACTGACCGCACGTCACTGCAAGAATATAAGAATTCTGGGAACGGCCTCTTCTGGACGGAGGACTCCGATTCCCAGAATTCCCCAGAAGGCTGAGAATTCGGAGGGGAAAAAAACCCCTCGCCACGCAAGGACTTCATTTCCCAGAATCCCCCGGTTCCGAGAGACAGTTTTCCCGAGGCGTCGCGTGTTTCCGGATTTCCCACAATGCCCTGAAGACTCACTCTTGATCATGCTGACGTCGTTCGCCCCGTCCCCGATGGCCAAAGTCACGGCCTTCTTGTACTTCTTGACCAGCTCCACCACTTGGGCCTTCTGTAGGGGGGTGACTCGGCAACAGATAACGGCCTTACAAGCGCAGGCGGTCTCCAGGAACTCCAGCTCCATGTCGGCCTCCAGCGCGTGGGCCTGGGGTGGGGTGGGGGGGAAACCAGGGGCAAACTCTGAGCGTGGAGGGTGGGGAAGCAGACGGGTGTTTTTGATTCCGGCCTGGGAGGATTGTTATTTATTTTTTAATGGTTCCTCCATGGCTGGCAGCAGTCTACCTTTGAATAAGCTTCTCTCCCTGTTGCTGCCAGGACTGGCTACTCTCATTCTGGAAGGAAGGAAGGAAGGAAGGAAGGAAGGAAGGAAGGAAGGAAGGAAGGAAGGAAGGAAGGAAGGAAGGAAGGAAGGAAGGAGATCAGAATGAGAGGAAGGAAAAAAGGAATGGAGGAGGGAGGGAGGGGAGGGAGAAAAGGGAGGGAGGGAGGGAGGCAAGGAGGAAGGAAGGAAGATGGGTAGATGGAAGGAGATCAGAATGAGAGGAAGGAAGGATCTTGAAGGAAGGAGAGAGGAGAAGATGGAGACAAGGAAGGGAGGGAGGTGAGGAGGAGGAGGAAGGGAAGGGAGGGAGGAGAGAGAAGATGCAGAAAATGGAGGGAGGTGAGGACGAGGGAGGAAGGAAGGAGAGAAGAAAAAGAAGGAAGGAGAGAGGAGAAGATGGAGAAAAGGAAGGGAAGGAGGTGAGGAGGAGGAAGGAAGGAAGGAGAGAAGAAAAGGAAGGAAGGGAGAGGAGAAGACGGAGAAAAGGAAGGGAGGGAGTTGAGGAGGAGGAAGGAAGGAAGGAAAGAAAAAAGGAAGGAAGGAGGGAAGAGAAGATGGAGAAAAGGGAGGGAGGGAAGTGAGGAGGAGGAAGAAGGAAGGAAGGAAGAAGAGAAGAAAAGGAAGGAAGGAAGGAGAAGATGGAGAAAAGGGAGGGAGGGGAGGAGGAGTGGGAGGAGCCCCTTGATGATCTCTAAAGCCCCCATTTGGAAATTCTACAAGGGGAGTCCCTGTGCCCTGAAAGCAGCCGTGTCCCTCCCTCCCTCCGTACCAGGCTGTGTCCGTTGATGACCAAGGCGTATTCTCCGGCCACGGCCTCCAGGACGGAGGTGAGCTTGGAGGCGGAGAGCTTCTCCTGGAAGGCAAACCCGTTGCCCATCGACTGCGAGGCCTCCACCAGCTTCTCCCGAGCCTTCCTGCCAGAGGAGGGGGAGGCCCAGAGGAGGGGAGGGAGGGAGACCACCATTATTATTAAGGATCAGGCGTTGAAAAAAAACACAGGGGGCTCAGAAGGGAGGGATTCCCCCCCACCCCCAGCACAAAAATAAAACCCTTCACAACTTTTAACATTTAAAAATACACCTTTTGACATATATGTTCATCTGTCTGTCTGTCTGTCTGTCTGTTTATATTTATTTACTCATTATATATACTGTATGTATTAATGTATGTATGTATGTATGTATGTATGTACTGTATATGTGTGTGTGTATGTATATATACACTGTATATATATATATAAAATCTCTCTCTATGTCTGCCTATCTATCTATCTATCCATCCATCTATACATTCTCTTATCTATCTATCTATCTATCTATCTATCTATCTATCTATCTATCTATCTACTCTCTCATCTATCTAATTCTCATTCTCTCTCTCTCATCTATCTGTATCTATCTATCTATCTATCTATCTATCTATCTTCTATCTATCTATTTTCTCTCTCGCTCATCTATTTATCTATCTCTATCTATCCATCTGTCTTCTCTCTCTCTCTCTCTCTCTCTCTCATATCTATCTATCTAACTTCTCTCTCTCTCTCTCTCTCTGTGTATGTATGTATGTATGTATGTATGTATATATATATATATATATATATATATATATATATATATATATAATAACTATCTATTTATCTTCTATCTAGCTATCTATCTTCTCATCTATCTAATTCTCATTCTCTCTCATCTATCTGTATCTATCTATCTATCTATCTATCTATTTATCTATCTATATCTTCTCTCTCTCATCTATCTGTGTCTGTCTATTTTCTCTCTCGCTCATCTATCTATCTATCTATCTATCTATCTATCTATCTATCTATCTATCCTCTCTCATCTTTCTAATTCTCATTCTGTGTCTCTCTCTTTTCTCTCTCTCATCTATCTATCTATCTATCTATCTATCATTTCATTTCACAGAATAACGGGGCAGCTTACAATCATATTCATGCACACACACACAGAAACATACACACTTCTATACATGTATGTGTGTTTATAGATGTGTGTGATAGAGGGGGGGGGGCCTTTGGGAAAATCCCACTCACCGCAGCTCTTGCCGAACCTCGAAGACGGTGTGTCCAGCGATGACAAAGACCTCCGTCATTTCGTCCGTCAGCATCTTGCAGGAGTAGCCGATGTTGACCGCCGTCTCTGGGGAAGGGGAGGCAGCGGAGAGTCCCGGGTGAGGGGCCATCAAGCCAAACTCTCCTTTGGCTCTGGTGGACTACAAGTCCCATATTTACCCCCCCCTTCCCTTCTTTAGATGGGCATCAGCATTTTGGGGACACCCGGGGTTCGGAGGTAGGGGGGGGGAATAAACTACATTTTCCTCCCACCCACCCAAAAAACCCACACAAGCTCACAAAAAGTGGAATTGCAAAACAAAGATTTGAAGAAAGAAGACACAAAAAGTAGAATAAAAAAAGGAAACACAAAGGACAAAAAAGAGAAAGGAAACTACACAAAGAAAAATTAAAGAAAATACACGCACACACATATACAAAGGAAAACATGAAGAGAAGAAAGAAACCACGTTTAAAAATATGCATTAAAAGAATCAACAGAGGAAGGAAGGAAGGAAGGAAGGAAGGAAGGAAGGAAGGAAGGAAGGAAGGAAGGAAGGAAGGAAATTGGGAGGGAGGGAAGGAAAGAAAGAGAGGGGGGAGAGAAAGAAAGAGGAAAAGAGGGGGAAAGAAAATTGAGAGGGGGAAGGAAGGAAAGGGAAAGAAAGAAAGGGAAAGAAAGAAAGTCGAAGTAATGTCCCGGTGTTTGGAGGCCGTCGGGGTCTGGATGGAGGACAACAGACTTAAACTCAACCCCTCCAAGACTGAGTGGCTGTGGCTACCGGCACCTCGATTCAGCCAGCTGATTCCATCGCTGGCCATAGGGGGCGAGCAGTTGCCCCCTGTGGAACGGGCGCGCAATTTGGGCGTCCTCCTTGATGCCCGGCTGTCAATGGATGACCATGTGGCGGCCGTGGCAAGGGGGGCGTTCCACCAGGTTCGCCTGGTGCGCCAATTGCGCCCCCTACTGGACCGGGATGCCCTACGCACGGTCACTCATGCGCTGGTGACGTCCCGCCTGGATTACTGCAACGCTCTCTACATGGGGCTGCCCTTGGGACGCGCCCGGAGACTGCAGTTAGTTCAGAATGCAGCCGCGCGGGCTGTGATGGGGAGTACGAGGTACTCCCACGTAACACCTCTCCTGCGCGAGCTGCATTGGCTACCTGTGGTTTTCCGGGTGCGTTTCAAGGTGCTGATTACCATCTTTAAAGCGCTCCATGGCACGGGACCTAGTTACTTGCGGGATCGCATCCTCCCACATACATCCCTGCGGCCAATTCGCTCACACAGGGAGGGACTTCTCCTGGTGCCGTCCACTAGGCAATGCCGGCGGGCGACACCGAGGAGTAGGGCCTTCTCTGTGATGGGCCCAACCCTCTGGAATGACCTCCCCCCCGACATTAGAACCACTTCTGACCTCCGCTCCTTCCGGCAAAAACTGAAGACCCACCTGTTCCGATTAGCAGGCCTGGCATAATTCAACTGTCCCTCCTGGCAAACGCACTATATCTGGTTATTTTAGGGGTTTTTTAATTCACTGTATTTGTTTTTAGGGGTTTGAACTTATTTTAATCTGCTTTGTACAGTTCTTTTAATGTCATTCTTACCTCCTCCATGTCAACTGTCAACTGTACATACTTAATTTTATTGTATCTGATATATTTTGTATGAACTGTACACCGCCCCGAGTCCCTTTCGGGAGAGGGGGCGGTCTAGAAGCATTAAATTAAATTAAAAATTAAATTAAAAAAGAGAGAGAGTGGTGGAAGAACGAAAGAAAGGGAGGGGGAGGAAAGAGTTAGGGGGAGTTAGCGGGAAGGAAGGAAGGAAGGAAAGAGAGAGATGAGAAAGAGAGAGAGAAAGAAAGAGAGAAGGGGGAAGGGGAAGAAAGAAAGAGGAAGGGGGAAAGAAAATAGGGAGGGAGGGAGGGAAGGAAGAAATGAAGGAAAGAAAGAAAAAAAGAACAGAAGAAAAACACAAAGAGTGAACGGAAACATACCCCCAAAAAAATATTTGAGGAAAACAATAAAACGAAAAGAAAACACAGAAGGAAACACGAAGACACGAAGAAGAGAAACAGAACCAGGAAAACAATGAACAGAAAAACAGAAAATAAACCCACAAATCAAACCACCCAGAATGGAAACACACAATTCAGCCGCTCACCTTGTTTGTCCCCCGTCAAGACCCAAATCTTAATGTTGGCCAAGCTGAGAAGAGCCAAAGTCTCTGGAACTCCCTGCTGCAGTTTATCCTCGATGGCCGTGGCTCCCAGCAGCTGCAGAGCGGGAGAGAGAGAGAAAAATATCCTGATTAGTCCTCGACTTACGACGCTTCGTTTAGGAAATCTGGGGCTCGCTCGTGGTCGTAAGGCGAGGACCAGATCTGGGGAGGGATCTCTTTGTTTAAAGGAATTAAATGAAAAGAAATCGAGAACAGCAACAGGGCGAGATGGGGGGGGGGAAAGTGGGGGGAAGGGGACGCCTGAAATAAAAAGAGGAAGGGTCTCGGCACTCACCACCAGGTCGTTCTCCACCTCCTCGTAAAGCCGAGCGATCCGCTCCTCGCGACCCTCGCCGTTAAGCGAGGCTTCCTCCAGCCGCTCAGCCCAGCCGGCGAAATATTTCTCCTCCAGGTCCCGATAGGCCAGCACCAAAGTCCGGAGACCCTCACCCGCATATTCCTAGGATCAGGAAGACATGGAGGATGGGAAAAGAGAAGCCCCCCACCCTGGGCTGGTTTTTAGCATTATTGCCCCCCCCACACACAAATAAAGAGACTCCCCCCCCTGCTGGGGGATTGTGGGTCACCTACGTTGAGATGGTCGGTAGTGACGTTGTAGAGTTCCTGGTTGCCGGGGAAAAGCCTCTCCAACAGGATAATGTCGGCCCCCTTGGTGTAAAGGCGTATTTGCCCCTCGGGATTCCTCACTGGGGGGGGGGGAGAGGGAAGGAGAAGAGAGGGAGGGAGGGAGGAAAGAAAGAAAGGGCAATAAGAAGGAGGGAGGGAGGGGAAGAAGGATAGAAGAAAGGAGGGAAGGAGAGGAGAGGGGGTGGAGGAGAGGGAGAAAGGGAGGGAGAGGGAGAGGGAGGGAAGGAAAGAGGAAGGAAAGAAAAGAGGGAAGGAGGAAAGAAAAGAGGGAAGAAGGAAAGGAAAGAAGAAAGGGGGAAAGAAGGAAGGAAAGAAAAGAGGAAAGAAGGCAAGGAGTGGAAAGGAAAGAGGAAAGGAAGGAGTAAGGAAGGAAGGAAAAGAAAGGAGAGGAATGAAGGAAAGAAAGAAGGAAGGAAAGGAAAGAAGGAAAGGAAAGATGAAAGAAGGGAGGAAGGAAAGAGGGAAAGGAAAGAGGAAAGGAAAGAAGAAAAAGAAAGAGGAAGGAAAGGAAAGAAAGAGGAAAGAAGGAAGGTAGAAAAGGAAAGAGGGAAAGAAAAAAGGAAAGAGGAAAGGAGGAAAGGAAAGAAGGAAAGGAAAGGAGAAAAGGAAAGAAGTTAAGGAAAGGAAAGAAGGAAAAGGAAAGAGGAAAGAAAGAAGGAAGGAAAGGAGAAAAGGAAAGAGGAAGGAAGGAAAGAAAAGGGTTTACAAGGAGAGATATAAAATTGATTTACTCCTAATCAGGTTCTCCCTCACCTCTTCTCCCCCCCCTGCAAGGTAGTCAAGCTTCCCAGAGCCCGGGGACCTCCCTGACCGTCGCCACCCCGTCCTCACCAATGACCGACATTCGTTTGCGCACGTTATTGAAGTCCAAAATGGCCAGAAGTTGGTAAGTGACCGGCCGTCCCAGTTCCTGCACGGTGATGGTTTTCGGGCTGCGTCCACGGAACACAAAGCCAAAATTGCGGGCGGCAGTCACCAAGGCTCCCTCATCCGGAGACTGGGCTTTGTAGTACAATTCTCCGGCTTTAGGGAAGAGAGGGAGGAAGGGAGGAAGGAAGGAAAGGAAGGAAGGAAGGAGAGGGAGGGAGGGAGGGAAGGACAGAGCGAAGGAAGGAGGGAAGGAAGAAAGGAGAGGGAAGAGGGAAGGAAGGAATGAGGGAGGGAAAGAAGAAGAGAAAGAGGGAAGGAGAATATTGGGAGGGAGGGAGGAAAGAAGAAGTGGAGAAGAGATAGAGGGAAGGAGGGAAGGAGGGATATTGGGAGGGAAGGAGGAAAAAAGGAGTGGAGAAGAGATAGAGGGAAGGGAGGGAGGGAGGAAAGAAGGAAGGAAGGAGAGGGAGGGAGGGGGGAGAGAGGGCAGGACAGAGCGAAGGAAGGAGGAGGGAAGAAAGGAGAGGGAAGAGGGAAGGAAGGAATGAGGGAGGGAAAGAAGAAGAGAAAGAGGGAGGGAGAATATTGGGAGGGAGGGAGGAAAGAAGAAGTGGAAAAGAGATAGCGGGAAGGAAGGAAGGAGGGACGATATTGGGAAGGAAGGAGGAAAAAAGGAGTGGAGAAGAGATAGAGGGAAGGGAGGGAGGAAAGAAAAAGTGATAAAGAAAAGGAAGGAAGGAAGAAAGAAAGAAAGAAAGAAAGAAAGAAAGAAGGAAGGAAGGAAGGAAGGAAGGAAGGAAGGAAGGAAGGAAGGAAGGAAGGAAGAGAAAATAAATATATGAGTGCTTCCAGACGGATTCCTCCCACAATCCCTCATTTCCCAATCTCCTTTCAGTTTCTCAGCATTTCAAAAGTTCAGTTTCAGTTTCCCTTCCCAACCTGGGCACTTCTCTTCAGACATGACGGTGTGACACAGGGAGAGGAGCCGGAAAAACTCGTGGACGTGAAGGTCACCCAGCTTGACCGCTTCCAAAAGTCCGCTGTCCCAGAAGGTAAAGGTGGGATCGGCCAGCGGGTTGAAGGAAAAATCCACTGGATCCGTTTTCTTGGGGGGGAGGAGGAGGGAAAGAGGGGGGGGGGAGTAGAGGAATTGATGGTTAGAACCAGCTCAGAATGTGCAAAAATAATAATAATGATAAACAGCCAAAAATGAACCCCATCTATAAACTGGGGAAGGGGTTGGGATGAGGGGACCCCCCCCAAAAAAATTTCGATTCAGCCATGTAACAAACAGGAATAAAGCAATTCTGTTGAAGACGATGAGAACCAACAACCCTGTGAGGTAGGCTAGATTGCGAGAGAGGGACTGGCCCAAAGTCACCCAGCTGGTTTTCATGCCTAAGGGTGGGTGGGGGGCTAGAACTCACTGTCTCCTAGTCATTGGTCCAAAATCACGAAGCCGGCTTTGGTCCCTAGAGCAGAACTAGAACTCCCAGCCTCCTGGTGATTGGCCTAAAGTCACCCAGTCGGCATTTCGGCTTAAGGTAAGACTAGAACTCCCATCTCTTGGTGATTGGCCTAAAAAAGTCACCCAGTCAGCATTTCTGCCTAAGGTAAGACTAGAACTCCCAGTCTCCTGGTGACTGGCCCAAAATCATCCAATCGGCTTTTCTACCTAAGGTAAGACTAGAACTCCCATCTCTTGGTGATTGGCTTAGTCACCCAGTTAGCATTTCGGCCTAAGGTAAGACTAGAACTCCCAGTCTCCTGGTGACTGGCCTAAAATCACCCAATCGGCATTTCGGCCTAAGGTAAGACTAGAACTCCCATCTCCTGGTGATTGGCCTAAAGTCACCCAGTCGGCATTTCGACCTAAGGTAAGACTAGAACTCCCATCTCCTGGTGATTGGCTTACAGTCACCCAGTCGGTATTTCTGCCTAAGGTAAGACTAGAACTCCTATCTCTTGGTGATTGGCCTACAGTCACCCAGTTAGCATTTCGGCCTAAGGTAAGACTAGAACTCCCATCTCTTGGTGATTGGCTTACAGTCACCCAGTCGGCATTTCTGCCTAAGGTAAGACTAGAACTCCCAGTCTCTTGGTGATTGGCTTACAGTCACCCAGTCGGCATTTCTGCCTAAGGTAAGACTAGAACTCCCAGTCTCTTGGTGATTGGCTTACAGTCACCCAGTCGGCATTTCGGCCTAAGGTAAGACTAGAACTCCCATCTCTTGGTGATTGGCTTACAGTCACCCAGTCGGCATTTCTGCCTAAGGTAAGACTAGAACTCCCATCTCTTGGTGATTGGCTTACAGTCACCCAGTCGGCATTTCTGCCTAAGGTAAGACTAGAACTCCCAGTCTCTTGGTGATTTAGCCAAAGTCATCCAGCCGACTATCATGCCTAAGGCAGGACTAGAACTCCCAGCCTCCTAGTCATTGGGCCAAAGTCACCCAGCCAGCTTTGGTGCCCAAGGCGGCACTAGAACTCCCAGTCTCCAGTTTTCTAGCCAGGTGCCTTAACCACTGGGCCAAACTGCCGGCCTCTTACCTTTCCCAGTTCAGCCTTGTATCCAAGATCATCCAGAGCGTCTCCTACGAAAATAAACCCAAGACTCAGAATTGAGGCAGTCCTCAACTTATGACCCTCATTTGCCCAGAGTTACGGAACGGAGACGACGGAGGGACGGAAGGCTCACCGTAGCTTCGCCCGTTGATGGAGCACTTGCTGAAGACCATGATATTCTGAGTGAGGGTCCCCGTTTTGTCCGAAAAGATATATTCCACCTGGCCCAGTTCCTCGTTTAGCGTCGTGGTCCTGGCCTCGGCTGGTGTGCACCGTTTCGCACAATACATTTTCTTGTCCCAGTTGATGAAGTAGCTGTGGCCCAGACGGATCACCTCCACGCTGAAGGAGAGAGAGCAGGGACAGTTGGGAACCCCAAAGCCCATGTGCCTTCACCCACCGAAAGGAAGCCCTCCGATTTCTCGCTTTTTCCTCTTTATTTAATTCCGTTTGTTTCTTTGCTGACTTTCTCTGCCTCTCCCTCGCCGCTCACAATAAGTGGATAAAAAAATACACCCTATCCAAAATTAAAACGATACATTAAAGACCCACACATTTAAAATTCAGATTTAAAAACTTTATGCTTCTGGACTACATCTCCCATAAGCCCTTGCTGGCCAAGCCTCACAGGAGTTGAAATATGAGATAGATAGATGGATAGATAGATAGATAAATGGATGGATGGATGGATGGATGGATGGATGGATGGATGGACAGATGGATGGATGGACAGATGATAAAGAGATGGGTTGATGGATGGATGACGGATGGACAGAAGTATGAATGGATGGATGGTTGGTTGGATGGATGGACAGATATACAGAAGATAGATAGATGGATAGGTAGGTAGATAGATAAATAGATAGATGGATAGATAGACAGACAGACAGACAGACAGACAGATAGATAGATAAATAGATAAATAGATAAATGGATGGATGGATATACATAAGATAAATAGATGGTGGATGGATGGATGGATGAATGGATGAATGGATGACAGATGGATGGATGGTTGGTTGGATGGATGGAAAGATATACAGAAGATAGATAGATGGATGGGTAGATAGATAGATAAATAGATAGACGGATGGATGGATGGATAGATAGATAGATAGATAGATAGATAGATAGATAGATAGATAGATAAATGGATGGATGGATGGATGGATGGATATACATAAGATAAATAGATGGTGGATGGATGGATGGATGGATGGATGGATGACAGATGGATGGATGGTTGGTTGGATGGATGGAAAGATATACAGAAGATAGATAGATGGATGG
Organism: Natrix helvetica; assembly: GCF_964273705.1. Classification (NCBI taxonomy): domain Eukaryota; kingdom Metazoa; phylum Chordata; class Lepidosauria; order Squamata; family Natricidae; genus Natrix; species Natrix helvetica. Next base: position 2,043,430 of record NC_138563.1, read on the forward strand.
GTAGATAGATAAATAGATAAATGGATAGATAAATAGATAAATGGATGGATGGATGGATGGATATACAGATGATAAAGAGATGGGTGCATGGATGGATGGATGGATGGATGAATGGATGACAGATGGATGGACAGAAGGATGGATGGATGTTTGGATGGATGGACAGACGATAGATAGATGGATGGGTAGATAGATAGAAATATAGATGGATGGATGGACAGATATACAGATGACAGAGAGATAGATGGATGGATAGATAGATAAGATAGATAAATAGATAAATGACAAATGGATGGATTATCTATACAGATGATAGAGAGATAGGTGGATGGATGGATAGATAGATATAGACAGACACACGAGATAGAGAGAGACAGACAGATGATAGAGGAACAGAGCAAAATGATGGATGAGAGATAGACAAATAGATAAGAGAGAGAGAAAGAGATGCTGATCAGATTTGTTTTCTGGGAGGGTCGGATGACAAGAGCCGATTGTCCCTCAGCCTCAGTCCCCTAAGAAGGACTGCTCCTATATTCCACCTGGCCCAGGGGCATCCTTAGTTCTTCTGACAGGGGGAGGGTCTGCTTGAAAAAAAATAAATGGACGGGGGGGGGGAAGAGGAGAGGAGAGAAATGAGGAGAGAAGAAGAGACGAGGAGGGAAAAAAGAGGGGAGGGAAAGAAGGGACAGAATGGAAAAGGAAAAGAGAAGGAAAGGAAAGAATGGAAAAGGAAAAGAAAGGAAAGAGAAAGGAAAGGAAAGAAAAGAGACTCACCTGACGTAGAGAGAGATGGGAACGACGGTGTTGAGGATGATGATGTAAGACCAGAAGGCCAGGAACCCCGACAAAAAGGCGTTGTCCACCACTTTGTCCCACGGCAAATAAATCTGGAAGCAGACTCCCACTTCGTATTCCCAAATGGAGTTGCCGATGGCCAGGATCACCCCCATGCAGACTAGGAACCCGAAAATCTGCCGGAGGGAAGACCATAGTTCGGTTCGGACAAAGGGAGGAGAAGGGGAGAAGCAGGACGGGTATCCAGCTTTGCCCCCTCTATCTCCTGTCCCTTTTTATCGAGCTGTGGTCAATTCCACATTTGAGGATGTCAATTTCGACAGCTGAGTTTGGGCAAAAGAGCAGAATGGAAGGAGCCGCAAGATGGCTTTGTCCCCTTATTACGTGAACTCCCCTCTGTTTTTCTAGCCGTTTTCATCCGCGTGTGGTCAATTCCACATTTCAGGATGTCAATTTCAACAGCCCCGTTTGGATCAAAGCTCCAGAAAAGGAGAAGCGGGATGGCGTCCCTCTTTGTCCCCAACCACATACGATCCTCTCTATCTCCTGGCCCTTTTGGGTTCAAAACACGGGCACGGAGTGGGAGGGGAACACCTACCCAAAGTACCAAAGTGTTCATCAGACGGTCAATACTAGTCCTCTTGAATTTCGTGCGCCCGCTGTTTTGCATTAATTTGGTGTCCGGCCCTGCCGAAGGAGAGAACCGAAGAAGTAATTTTTGCCTCTCCCAATTCTGAATTTATTTTTATTGCGTTGTTTCTTGAATTTATCGGACGCCTCTCCGGTTATGAAATGAATCTGCGCGGAGGCTCAAATTAATTTTTGGTGTTTTTTTTTTTTAAAGAAACCCAGCACTGTGAATAAGTCTGCTTGAAAGTCGCCTTTTTCGTTGTCATTTCGAACGAATGGTCGTCAAACGAGAACTAACAATACTTGGATTTGGTAAAGACGATTCTGCCTACCTGCGAAGATGACCAGGCCGAAGCACCACTCGGTATTACGAAGGACGCAACCTCGCAGCAACATGTTTTGATTGCTGAGGGGATATTTGTTGTCTTTCCAATACAGCGTCCCACCGAATTTGTCGAGTTTATTGTTAGGGGGCTCACAAATCACCTCTCCTGAAATTTAAGGAAATCGGTTACTGATAGTCCTCGTTTAACGAGGGTCGTTGGGCCGGGAATTTCCATCGCTAAGGGGGTGTGGTTGCGAAATATGACGTTGCGTGGCTGCACCCTTTAGTGATGGCAGTTGTGGCATCGTTCAGCGAGGACTGCACAGGTCATGAAACGAGGATCTCGTTGTGTGGCCATGACTTTCGACTTCCCGCAGGCTTCCCCATTGAATTTGACTTGGCAAAGAAAGTCACAAATCACAATCACAGCAGTGGGACAGACAGAACTTTGAGGACTAGTCATTAAGTGGCCCTTTGCCTGAGTCCCAAGTTTGAACAGCCTCTGAAGGAGCGGACGTTAAGTGAGGACTGCCTCAGTGCTGAGCTCTTGTCGGAGATATAAATCAAGATAACATGCAATCTTAGGAAGCTGCTAGGGATTGGATTGGGAGGGCCATTAAATATAATAATAATAATAATAAATTTTACCATCAAAGTGTGCAAGATTGTTGGTGTCCATCAGTTCAGACGTTACCGGGATAGACTGTCGGACTTTCATATTGGTCTCCCTGAGAAGAAACGTAGTTTAATCATGGCCAGGAACAGAGAAGAGGGATTTCTTTAAAGTACTATTTCTCTTAACTTGGAAACTTTAAGGACTGTGGACTTCAACTCCCATAATTCCCCAGGGGTTGGGAATTCAGCAAGAGGGGGATTCTGGGAATTGAAGCCCACATGTGTTTCAGAAACTGAGGGATTCTGGGAGTTCTAGTTCACAGGACTTAAAAGCTGCCAATTTTTATAAACTGGGGAATCCTGGGAGTTCTAGTTCACAGGCCTTAAAGCTGCCAATTTTTAGAAACTGGGGGATTCTGGGAGTTGAAGTCCACATATATGAAAGTCACCAAGTTTCAGAGACGTTGCTTTAAAAGACAGGCTTGCATATAACTCACCCGTCCAGTTCGGCCGTCTCGATATAGCAAAGTCCGTGAGGTTCACTACTGGATAAGAGAAGCAGGTCAGCCTGAATTTGGGCAGGGAGAAGAGATCAATATATATTAAAAAATATTGATTTTGGTCATTGACCAGCAGAACGATAAACTCGCAACCCAATCTTAGATCAAAAACCACAGTCATCAAGCAAACAAGGAAGTCTTTAAGCAAATCCAGTGTTCGCAGTGGGCTAGAAATTGGAAGTAAATACCAGTTTTGAGCGGGAGGGGGAAATATTTTAAATTGCGGTCAGTCCAAATTTGAATGACGTCTAAATGAAACTTCGAGTCAAATGAAATGTAGACTGAATTTAAATGAAATTTCAGTGACATTTATGTGAATTGCAACTGAATTTAACTAAACCTAAATGAATTGCAATTGAAACTTAAATGAAATTTAAGGGATTTAAATGAAATGCAATTGGATTGAAACAAAATTTAAGTGACGTTTAACTGAAATGAAATTTAAGTGACATGGAAATGAATTGCAATTGAATTCAAGTGAACTTAAATGAATCGCAACTGAATTTAAATGATATTTAAGTGATTTGAATGAAATGCAACTGAAATCAAATGACATTTAAGGGATATTTAACTGAAATGCAACTCAATCCAAATAAAATTTAAGTGAAATTTAAATGAATTGCAATTGAATTTAAATGAAATGTAAGTGACATTTAACTGAAATGCAATTGATTTTGAATGAAATTTAAGCGACATTTAAATGATATGCAATTGAATTTAAATGAAATTTAACTGAAATGCAATTGAATTTAAATGAAATTTAACTGAAATGCAATTGAATTTAAATGAAATTTAAATGAAATGCAATTGAATTGAAATGCAATTGAATTTAAATGAAATTTAAATGAAATGCAATTGAATTGAAATGAAATTTAAATGATAGCTTCTCTCCCCATATTCTTCCTCCCTTCTGGAAGCTTCTGTGCTTTCGTCCACCGTCCACAATACCGGGACTTACCGCAACAAATTGGTTATTTTCTAATTTTATGATATCACCAACGCGGACATTCATCCATTGCTCTTTCTCGAGGCTGGGGACGAGACCGGGAGACCGAAAGGAGAAGAAAAGACAGCGAGGAATTTATTTTTTTTAAAGGAATAAAACATTTAGGAAGACAAAAAAAATCAGCCAGATTTTCGCTTCGGGGTTTCGACTCTCCTCCGCGTGAGCTTGAAGAGCCTCCATGCTTCAGCGCAGTCTACCTTCGAATGCCGAGGAGCCACGGGGAAGGGCTTTATAGATAAGGCAGGAGTTTGGGCCTTTGGTGGAGAATTTGGGGGGGAAATTTCACCCCCACCAATGGTTTATCAAAAAGAGGTAGTCCTCGACTTATGACCCCCATCGACCCCCAAATAATTTCTGTCGCTAAGCGAGACAGGCGCGAAGTGAGTTTTGGCTCGTTTTACGAATCTTTCTGGCCCCGGTTAATCTAAGAGTGAAAAACGGCCCCTAAGATTTTCCCGCTGCTGTTGAGACTTGAAACGGGCACTAAATGAACGGTCGGAAGTCGAGGACTTCCTGCATCCCCCCCTCCCCTTACAATAACACACGCACACAAACCGACCGTACTCACATCCCGTTGACGAGCAGTTGGGAATGTCGGCTATTCACCTGCTTATCACTCTTGTGACGAAACTGCGGGCAGAAAAAATCCCCTGTCAAAGTCAGGATTTGAACCCGAGACATCCCCCCCCTCCTCGCCCGAGATTTCGGCCTCCGTTCACAGACCCAAAAGTGCACCCCCTGGAGGTTAAAAACCGAAGAAACTTTGGTGCTTGGCAAAGGTTTCCTAATCTGTTCAAATAGAAGAAGGGGATTTGGCTCGTTTCTAGGGCTCAGGTGACACACGGGCCCCCTCCCCAAATCGAAGGGGGCTTTGAGGTCATTTCTAGCTGGTCCTTGACTTACGACCGCAATGGAATCTCGGTTGTTAAGTCACGGCGGTCGTAGGTCGAGACATCACGGGGCCAGCCTCCAGGTTGCAAACATTTTTGGGTGAATGTTTTGAAGCCAATTCCCCCCGGTCGTAAAACAAGTCCCATCGTCATGAAGGGAGTCCTGGGGCCGTTCTCCGAATCCGCTCTTCCGAAGGGGCGGGATTTGCCGTAAATCGGCCCCCCAAAAACCCCGTCACAAATTGTGCAATTGACAAGGCTGCAACTGGTTTTTCCTGCCGCTGTTATTCTGCTATTCTTTTTCCTTCCTTCCTTCCTTCCTTCCTTCCTTCCTTCCTTCCTTCTCCATCACTGGAGGCTTTTAAGAAGAGACTGGGCATCCATTTGTCTGAAATGGTTCTCCTGCCTGAAGACGGGGTTGGACTAGAAGATCTCCAAGGTCCCTTTCAACACTTTTATTCTGTTATTTTACTATCCTTCCTTTCTTCCTTCCTTCCTTTTCCTTTCTTCCTTTTTCTTCCTTCCTTCCTTCCTTCCTTCCTCTTCCTTCCTTTTTTTCTTTCCTTCTTCCTTCCTTCCTTTTCCTTCCTCTTCTTTCCTTCCTTCTTTCTTTCCTCCCTTCCTACCCCTTTCTTCCTTTCCCTTCCTCTTCTTTCCTTCCTTCCTTCTTTCTTTCTTTCCTTCCTTCCTTCTCCATCACTGGGGTTTTTAAAGAAGACACTGGGCAGCCCTTTGTCCCGAATGGTCTAGGGTCTCCTGCGTGAGCAGGGGGCTGGACTAGATGACCTCCAAGCTCCCCTTCCAACTCCGTTATTCTATGAATTCTTCCTTCAGCTCAAAATCACACACACACCCTCTCAATCTTTTCCTCTGCCGGATACTCACGTAGTCGTCGGTGGCGTCCTTGACCGCTGTGATGGTCAGCACGAGGACTAAAGGCACGATGGTGGTGAACCAAGAGAGTGAGGAGATCTGGGGGATCAGCTGGGGGAGGGAAAGCCGAGAGGGGTCAGTTTATTGATTTGGACCCTGGACAGGGGTCGCCTTGAGGGCAGGGCCCAAGGACCAGGGCGGGGGGTAAGGTCCGGGCAAGGATGAGATTAGAGAAGCCACAGAGGGAGGGAGGAAGGAAAGAAGGAAGGAGCCAATGAAGGAAAGAAGGAAGGAAAAAAGAAAGTGGAGGAGGGAGAAAAGAAAAAAGGGAGGGATGTAGGGAGGGAAGATGGAAAGAAGAAAAGGGGAGGAAAGAAAGAAGAAAGGGAGGGCTGGAGGAAGGCAAGAAGGAGAGGAGGGAGGGAGGAAAGAAGGAAGGAAGGGAGCAAGGAAGGGGAAAAGAAGGGAAGGCGGGATGTAGGGAAGGAAGAAGGAAAGAAGGAAGGGGGAGGAAAGAAAGAAGAAAGGGTGGACTGGAGGACGGCAAGAAGGAGAGAGGAGGGAGGAAGGAAAGAAGGGAGGGATGTAGGGAAGGAAGAAGGAAAGAAGGAAGGGGGAGGAAAGAAAGAAGAAAGGGTGGACTGGAGGACGGCAAGAAGGAGAGAGGAGGGAGGAAGGAAAGAAGGGAGGGAAGTAGGGAGGGAAGAAGGAAAAAAGTAAGGGGGAGGAAAGAAAAAAAGGAGGAGGACAGGAGGAAGGCAGGAAGGAGAGGGGAGGGAGGGAGGAAGAAAAGAAGGAAGGAAGGAGGCAAAGGAGGAAGGGGAGGAGGAAAGAAAGAAAAAGGAGGGAGAGGGGGGGGAAGAAGGAAGGAAAAAGGGAAAGAGGAAAAGAAAGGCAAAGGAAAGAGAGACGCTAGAAAGAGAAAGAAGGAAAGAGAAAGAGAAGGAAGGAAAGAAGGCAGGAAGGATAGTAGAAGAAAAATGAAGGACAGAGCAAAAATCTTCGGAGACAGAGAGAGAGAGAAAATCACCACAGCGAAAAACAGAAGGGAAAACGAAAAACGAGAAAGGAAGAAAAGAATTATCCGTAAACGAAAACTTTTTCAAATTTTCATTTTTGGGGGTGCTACTGGCGGAGCGAACGGTGGTTTCCCCTTGTGCCAAAGCGGGAAGTGTTGAGGTTGGCACCCCATGGGAAAAAAGAGGGCGAACCCCCAGATTCCCCCCCCCCAGGAAAAAAATATCTCACCTGAAGGATGAGGAGGAAGAGGAAATAAGTATTTGCGACTTCCTGGAACTGTTCAAACAGATTAATGGGTAGGAAAGTGAGCACGTTGTATTTCGACGTCTTGATGCAGTTACTCTGGGGAGAAGCGGGAGAATTAAAAAATAAACCATCTAAAAAGGGAAAAGAATGTATTTTTATGATGACTGAAGGTAAAGGTCCTGTGCTAGCCGTTCCCGACTCTAGGGGGCGCTGCTCATCTCCGTTTCAAAGCCAAAGAGCCAGCGCTGTCCGAAGACGTCTCCGTGCTCATGTGGTTATTTATATAAATATAAATATAGATAACGATAAAGATATAGATATATAGAAATATAGATATAAAAATATAAAGATAAAGAGATAAAGATAAAGAGATAGAAATATAGATATAGATATAAAAATTTAAAGATAAAGAGATGGAAATATGCAGATATAAAGATATAAAGATAAAGAGATAAAAATAGAGATATAAAGATATAAATATAGATAAAGATATATAGATGGATAAAAATATATAAAGATAAAGATATACAGATAAAAATAAATATATAGATATAGATAAAGAGATAAAGATAGATAAAGATATAGATATAATAAAAATATAAAGATAAAGAGATAAAAATAGAGATATAAAGGTATAAATATAAAGATAGATAGATAGATAAAAATATATAGGTAAAGATATACAGATAAAAATAAATATATAGATATAGATAAAGAGATATAAATATAGAGATAGAGATAAATATATAGATATATAGATATATAGATATAGATAAAGTGATATAAATATAGATAAAGATATAGACATATAGATATAAAAATATAAAGAGATAAAAATAGAGATATAAAGATATAAATATAAAGATAGATAGATAGATAAAAATATATAGATAAAGATATACAGATAAAAATAAATATATAGATATAGATAAAGAGATATAAATATAGAGATAGAGATAAAAATATAAATATAAATATATAGATATAGATAAAGAGATATAAATATAGAGATAGAGATAAAAATATAAATATAAATATATAGATATAGATAAAGAGATATAAATATAGAGATAGAGATAAAAATATAAATATAAATATATAGATATAGATAAAGAGATATAAATATAGAGATAGAGATAAAAATATAAATATAAATATATAGATATAGATAAAGAGATATAAATATAGAGATAGAGATAAAAATATAAATATAAATATATAGATATAGATAAAGAGATATAAATATAGAGATAGAGATAAAAATATAAATATAAATATAAATAGATATAGATAAAGAGATATAAATATAGAGATAGAGATAAAAATATAAATATAAATATATAGATATAGATAAAGAGATATAAATATAGAGATAGAGATAAAAATATAAATATAAATATAAATATATATAGATAAAGAGATATAAATATAGAGATAGAGATAAAAATATAAATATAGATATATAGATATCGATAAAGAGATATAAATATAAAGATATAGAAATAGAGATATAGAAATAGAAAGATATAGAGATAAATAAAGATATAGAGATAAAAATATAAATAGAGGGGTTTTTGGCCGGCACTTACCGCATATTGAAATTTTTCGTTGTATTCTCGGGAGTCGGCCTTCACTCGCCGTTCCTCCTCTGGAAGGGAAATGGATCCAGGTTAGCTGAGGTGAACCCCGACAATTGACACAAAAAACAGGGTTGCTTTCTCCCCCCCCCCTTTTTTTTAAAAAAAAATATGGAACTTAAATCGGTGCGAGTTTGAGTCGGAGACGCTGGGAGCGGATTCGAGAGTTCCCGGTGAAGCCAGGCTGGGTGAGGAGGTGGGCAGCCGTGCTCCATGCTTGGCTGCAGGTTTGCTGGGGGGTCCCTGGCTTTGGAAAGCCTCCTACTCCATACGCCCCAAAGAATGAATGAATGAATGAGGAAGAGGAGGAGGAAGAAGAAGAAGAGGAGAAGGAGGAGGAATAAGTAGAAAAGGAAGAAGAAGAGATAGAAGAAGGGGAAGGAAAGAAAGAAGGAAAGGGGAAGAAGGAAAGGCAGAGAAGGAGCAGAGGAAGGTGAAGAAAAGAAGAAAAAGAAGAAAAAGAAGAAGAGAGGAGGGGGAGGGGGAGGACAGGAGGAAATGGAGGAGGAGGAGGAGGAGGAGGAGGAGGAAGAAGAAGAAGAAGAAGAAGAAGAAGAAGACGACAAGGAAGGAGGGATAGAAAGGGAAGGAAAGAAAGAAGGGAATGAGAAGAAGGAAAGGCAGAGGAGGAGTTGGAGAGGTGGAGAAGAAGAGGAGAAGAAAAAGAAAAAAAGAAGAAACTGGAGGAGGAAGGTAAGAAGAAGGAAGGAGAAAAAGAACAGAAGAAGAAAAAAGGAGAAGCAGGAGAAAAGAAGGAAGGAAGGAAGGAAGGAAGGAAGGAAGGAAGAAAGAAAGAAAGAAAGAAAGAAAGAAAGAAAGAAAGAAAGAAAGAAAGAAAGAAAGAAAGAAAGAAAGAAAGAAAGAAAGAAACCAATTCCGAATTCTATAACAGAGACGATGCCTCTCCGGCAGCGGGACACAAGGTCACTTTTAAGAAAGGTGGAAAGAATTTGCTTTTTTTGGGGTGGGGGGCCCAGGAAAAACCAGGCTCATCCCCCACCACTCCATCATGCATGGGAACTGTGGGGAGGGGGGGAAGCGGGGGGAAGATGAGGTAATGTGTGAAGAGTGCCGCAGCCTCCCTGAGAGACCCTCGCAGGACAAAAGCTAGGACAACTGCCTTGACCCCAGATCCCCCCACCCCGTTTTTCCAAGCAGACCCCCCCTCCCTTTCCAGGGCAAGCAGACCCCCCCCCTACCTGTCCCCCAAAGCTGCTGGCTGCGGGCATTTGTGGTCGCCACGGCTACCCACGGCCATTTCTCCGGCATCTCTTTGGGAATCGTCATGGTTACGGCCGAAGTGGGGGTCTCTCTCTCTCTTCCCCCCCACCCAGATGGATAGATGGTCTCAGGGAGCCCCTTTTCTCTTCCCCCCCTCCTCGACCGGCTGCAGGAGGGAAAGTCTACCCTGACATTGAAGGAGAAGGAGGGGGGCACCTCCCACTGCCGCACGGCAGCCAATCAGGGGCAGGGATGGCGTCACCAAGACGACCGCTTGATGGGGAAGGGGTGGGGGGGAGGGAGGGAGTGGGGGTCTTTGTGGGTTGCTTCCCCTTCCTCAGAAAAGGATGGGCTGAAGGATCAGCCCCATAAACAAAAAAAGTCAAGACAATCAAATTAAAAGTCTCCCTCCTTCTTAAGGATTTTTGCGTTCTGTTCTTCCCTTGGATCGGGAGGACACAGGCGCTTAGGGCGGGAAGGGACCTCGGAGGTCTTCTAGTCCACCCCATCGCCCAGTCAAACCTCACTTTGTGAAGTGGGCTGGGAGGAGAGAGAGGGACTAGCCCGAAGTCGCCCACCCGGCTTTCATGCCTAAGATAGGACTAGAACTCCCCGTCTCCCAGTGATTGGCCCAAAGTCACCCAGTTGGCTTTCGTGCCTAAGGCAGGACTAGAATTCCCATCCCCTGGTCATTGGCCCAAAGTCACCCAGTTGGCTTTCGTGCCTAAGGCAGGACTAGAACTCCCAGTCTGCTGGTGATCCGCCCAAAGTCACCCAGCCAGCTTTTGGGAATAAGGCAGGACTAGAACTCCCATCTCCTAGCGATTGGCCCAAAGTCACCCAGCTGGTTTTCGTGCCTAAGTCAGGACTAGAACTCACCGTCTCCTGATGACTGGCCCAAAGTCACCCAGCCAGCTTTCGGGGCTGAGTCGGGACTAGAACTCCCAGTCTCCTGGTGATAGGCCCAAAGTCACCCAACTTTCTAAGGCAGGACTAGAACTCTCCCTCTGCTACTTTCTCACCAAGTAACTTAACCACGAGACAATAGCACAGTCTACCTTACTCTTGTTTCCTCCCAGATAGAATGATGGGATCTGGGATCTGGGATCTGCGCTCTCTCTCTCTCTCTCTCTCTCTCTCTCTCTCACACACACACACACACACACACACTTACTTTCTCTCTCTCTTTCTCTCTTTTTCTTTCTCTCTCTCTCTTTCTCTCTCTCTTTCTCTCTCTCTCTCTCTTTCTTTCTCTCTCTCCCTCTCCCTCTCTCTCTCTCTCTCTCTCTCTCTCTCTCTCCTTCCCTCCCTCCCCCTCTCTTACCTGTGGGGTGTTTCTTAGCACAAAATTCCATGGCATTTGCTGGTCAGCGGTCAGGCCCATAAGAGACGCTGAAATGAGGGGAAAAGGAGGATGAGGGGGAAAAATAACCAAGCCAGCATGCTAAACCTGGTTATTACACTTAAGCCTGTTCTCAAATTCCCACAATCCGCCCGTTCAGAAACCAAGCAGGCCGTATGAATTCCCAAAACGTGGGAATATTAACCCTAATATTCACCGTTTATTCAATTTACAGAGATTCTGAGCCATCCACAAATGGGGGAGAAAGCGTTTAAAAACAATTTAAACACAAAAACCAACAAATCCAGATGCGAACAAAGAAAAGGAGAAAAACTGGCGCCTTTCCATGAAGCCAGGTTAAGGCCAACTAGGTTTATAACCAACCTGGTTAATCAGAGACCTGTTCAGAGATCTAAGACAACTTGGGCCGTGAAACAAATCCAGACTTCTAAATATCAGAACAATTTTAATTTCCCGCGATGTTTTAAAAACATTTCAAAAGCCATTCATAGTAGAGATGGAGTAGAAAACTTTGCCCAAACATTGAACCCAGTGAAATCGAGGCATTCTAGGTGAGGTAAAAGCAAAGATTCCTTCCAACTACATTGAGTCGAGCTGCTGGAACTCCCTGCCACCAGGAATGGCACGGCCAATTTTCACGGAGATTTGTGACAAATTGGATACGGTGTTTGAGGGCTGTTAGTCCCCAGGAACCCCGGTTAGGGCTGAGCTGGTCATACAAAGCCGCGACAGGGTTTACGCCGCTAAACCACGATCTATGGCTTGTGAACGAAGCCGGCGTTTTGTACTCCTCGGCGTTGAGAGGTGAGACTCTCGCGGCTTCGAAGAACGGACGTTTTCACCCCAACGGATGGGAAGAGGCTGTTTTGCTTTGCTTTTTTTTAAAAAAAAAAGGAGAGAACGATGCACACACAAACACACAAAACACACCTAAGATCCTAAATTGCCGCTTCCTCTTTCTGAAACGAAACACAATCGTGGCAAGCAAATAAACGAAAGCCACAAAACCGTCGTTCTGCCTGGCCCGGGTGCGAGGATGTGCCGAGGCAAGCCAAATTGTGCAGAAAAGTTAGGATTGTTGTTTGCGACAACCCCCGGGAGAGATAAACAGGGACCCTGCCTTGAGCGAGGCTCTACACACAGACACACATGTACACACACAACCACCCCGTCTCGCTTGCGACAACCACGCAATGTTTCCTTTGCTGTGACACCCTGTGAAAACAATATTGTGGTTACTTTTTCCCCCCATCTGGCTGGAGGTGTGACGTAACACAGCAAACACAACAGCCCAAACACAACAGAGTGCAGCCGGGCACCTGTCCTGCCACGTCAATGAAATGCCCTGGAAATGCCCCTTCAATTCGCTTTGGAGACGCAACAATAAGGAGGAATAAGGACTGGCTGGGGGTGATGGGAGGTGTAGTACCCCTAGTGTGCTGCATGACAGAGCGGAGAAGGCTACCTGGCCTTCTCCCCAAAGGGGATAGGCAGCAGCTCTTCAGAAAACCATGGATTACAAAGCCCATCAGCCGAGGGTAGCTGGGAAGGGTGGGTTCTGGAGTCAAAGGAGGAACTGCCTTATGGGGAGAGGGGTGGCTATAATTAGATTGATAGACGAGGAAGGGAGGGAGAGGAGAGAGAGAGAGAGGGAGAGAGGGGGAGAGAAAGAAAGAAAGAGAAAGAAAGAAGCAGGCAAGGAAGGAGGGAGTAAGAAAGGAAAGAAAATAGAGGGAGGGAGGGAAGGAAGGAAGGAAGGAAGGAAGAAATAAGGTAGGGAAGGAGTAAGAAAGGAAATAAAATGGAGGGAGGGAGGGAAGGAAGGAAGAAGGCATGGAAGGAGTAAGAAAGGGAGGAAAATAGAGGAAGGGAGGAAAATAGAAGGAGGGAGAGAGGGAAGATGGGAAGGAAGGAAGGAAAGAAGGAAGAGATGGAGAAGAAAGAAAGAAAAAAGAAAGAAGGAAGGAAGGAAAGAAGGAAGCAGGCAGGGAAGGAGGGAGGGAGTAAGAAAGGAAAGAAAATAGAGGGAGGGAAGGAAGGAAGGAAGAAGACAGAGAAAGAGTCAGAAAGGAAAACAGTGGGAGGGAGGAAAATAGAGTGAGGGAGGGAGAGAGGAAGGGAGGGAGGGAGGAAGAAAGAAAGAGGCAGGCACGAAAACAGAAAGATAGAAACTCATCCGTAACCATCTTTGAGCAGATGTTGCCATTCAGCAGGCAAAACTATTTCATTAAAAAGAAAAAAACAGAAACAGACTGGCAATTAAAAAAAAACAGGCCAGGAAAGAGCTCCTAGTCCTCAACGTTTGGCCTGGTTCGCACTCGTTCCAGGAGATCCGGCAGGGTGGGGTGGGGGGGAAACACCCGCCATGTGGCCGAGAGACTCCAAGAAGCAAAGCAACGAAGTCCCTCTCTGTGTTTTGACTCCTTCCTCCTCTTTGTAAACTATCCCAAAAGTTATAAAAACACCCACAAAGAAGCTTTTTCCCGAGCTCAATGCTGGGGTGCTTTTTTGGGGGGGTTGAAGCCCCCCCAAGTCAAAAACCAGCCTTTCCCCCCTCCCACCGCCCCCCTCCCTCTCTTCACCCCCCTAACTTTGTTCCTTACGCAAATATTTCATTCCCCAAAACCGCAAAAGGAACAATTTCCAAAACCTTTTTGCAAACTCAACTTTCCTCCCCCTGGATCGAATCCTGGATATATATTTTGGGGGGGGGAGGCGGAGAGGGGTGAGCTGAGTTCCAGAAAAGCTCTTTTTTGGGGGGGGCGATTCTAGAGCTGCAAGAAATTCGGGGACAGGGACAAGTTTTAAGGCCAGCATCCACGCCTTTAGGGTGTGCCGAGAAAAGCTTTCAACCACTAAAGGCAGAGAAAATAAACTACTGGTTTTAGAGGGGGGGGGAAGGAAATGAGGCTATTTAAGGCAAAATGGCTTGGGAGTTTTCCAAACTAACCCCCCCCCCCTCCCAAAAAAACAACAACAACTCCGGCCTTGTTATCCATCCCTTGCTCATTTCCAGCTTCCAAAGTTTTCCAAGTTCTCTCGGGATGCTGCAAACCCAGGCCCTTAACTCTCATTCCTTCCGCCCGCTTTCCCCTCACCTGACATCCTCAAAACAAGCCAGGATTCGGGGTCCCAAACGGGGCAGCCCGGAGTGGGGAAACTACCGGGCCTGCCCGTCTGCGAGGATGACACGAAAGCAAACAAGAGCGTTCTTTTTTTCCCCTCCAGGTTGGGAAAGATTCCAAAAGAAAACAGATTTTTTTTTGGTTTAGACAAATAGAAAAAGCCAGCATAGAAGGGATGACAGGGCAGGAGACATGAAGAAGGTGGGGTGGGGGGAAAAACACCCCCAACAATCTGGGTTTTCTTTGGATTTATTTATTTCTTCACCCTTGGGAAGGGCAGCCTCCGCCAAGGTTGGCACAAGGAGCAGCTGTGGTGCCAGCTTAGGGAGAGAGAGAAAAGTTAGCAGGCGATCTGGAGGGGGGGGATTTTTTGGGCGAGGGCAGGAGCCCCAGGCGCCAAGAAAAATGCAAATGGCCCAGCCAAATCCGTTGGCTTTTGCGTCAATCGATTAGAGGCGGCAACCGGGAAGTGGGGGGGGGAGACGGGGACGGAGGAGGGTCTTGGCCCAAAGGTCAAGCGGGGAAGAGATCAACCTGTCTGGCATTCCGGGCAGCGGGGAATGATTTATTGGGAATATTCTGCCACGGTTTTCTCTGTATTTCTTTGCTCGCTTGTCCTGAATTGATCTTAAAGTATATATATATTAATATGGTCTATTCTGTTCTATTATTCTATTCTATTTTGTTCTGCTCTATTCTATTCTAATGTATTCTATTCATCTGTATTCTATTCTATTATTCTGTGTTCTATTTTGCTTTATTCTATTATTCTGCATTCTATTCTGTTCTGTTATTCTCTTCTAATCTATTCTATTCATCTGTGTTCTGTTCTATTCTATTATTCTGTATTCTATCCTATTCTATTCTACATTCCATTCTAGTCTCGTCTGGTCTATTTTCTATATTCATTTTATTCTATCATCACTGGGAGTTTTTAAGAAGAGTCTGGGACAGCCTTTTGTCTGGAATAGCATAAGGTCTCCTGCCTGAGCAAGGGGTTGGACTAGATGACCTCCAAGGTCCCCTCCAACTCTGCTATTCTGTTACTGTCTTAATCTACCCTAGCCTATATTGTTTCATTTTATATTTTATCAGATATTCTATTCTGTATTTATATTCTATCCTATGCTATATTCTATATTATTCTATATTCTATATTACTCTATATTCTATATTATTCTATATTCTATATTATTCTATATTACTCTATATTATTCTATATTCTTTATTACTCTATATTCTATATTATTCTATATTCTATATTACTCTATATTCTATATTATTCTATATTCTTTATTACTCTATATTCTATATTATTCTATATTATTCTATATTCTATATTATTCTATATTACTCTATATTCTATATTCTATATTACTCTATATTCTATATTATTCTATATTCTATGTTCTATATTCTACGGTCCACGGTCTATTCTGCAATCTGCAATCTGCTTTGTTTTTCATTTATTTATTTTTTTGCTTCCATAGCTTGAAAAGTTGAAAACTTCTGTGGAAAGAAGCAAAAGGAAGGAAGGTGACTCCAGAGGTGGGGGAAGAAGATATCTCAGCATCTCAGGCAGATCCAGAAGGAAGATAGCAGACAGGTGGAGAAAGGAAAAAGAGGCCGGAAGAAAAATTAGGAAACGTCAGCGGAAAACACCAGGCCAAGCCAAGGAACCGAATTTCAAAACATAAATATGTTTGCAAGAAGCATTTGACTCTTAAAAAACATAAATATGTTTGCAAGAAGCATTTGACTCTTTAAAAATATAAAGATATTTGTAAGGAGAATTTGATTCTTAAAAAACATAAATATGTTTGCAAGAAGAATTCGACTCTTAAAAAACATAAAAGATGTTTGCAAGGAGAGTTTGACTCTAAAAATATAAAGATCTTTGCAAGGAGAATTGGACTCTTAATAAACATAAAGATGTTTGCAAGGAGAAATGGACTCTTAATAAACATAAAGATGTTTGCAAGGAGAATTTGACTCTTAATAAACATAAAGATCTTTGCAAGGAGAGTTTGACTCTTTAAAAATATAAAGATCTTTGCAAGGAGAGTTTGACTCTTTAAAAATATAAAGATCTTTGCAAGGAGAATTGGACTCTTAATAAACATAAAGATGTTTGCAAGGAGAAATGGACTCTTAATAAACATAAAGATGTTTGCAAGGAGAAATGAACTCTTAATAAACATAAAGATGTTTGCAAGGAGAATTGGGCACGCCACTAAGGTACAAACTGGGTACAAACACACAAACAAATAAAACTCAGACTGGATCAAATATTCCCCCTTTCTGGGGAGTTTTTCTCCAGTTTCCTGTAAAGCCTTTTTGTTTTTCAGGCTTTGAACGGAGGGGCCTGTTGCGGAGTTTGACAGAAGGCAGCCCCAAAATGTGGCTTTAGAGAACTGGAGTTACAAGGTTGCCTTTACTCGGGGTTTAAAGATTTACAATGTAGATAATATCTGTTTTAAGAGACCAGGAGGGGAACCTAACCAGGTTCAAGGCCCACAATCGTGGCTACTAAAAGTCTGTATACGTCAAGACCAAACCATCTTTCGAAGCAGAATCAAAGGGAGGAGGAATCCGTTCTGTGGGGGAGGCAGAAGTAGGTTTGCTCCCCACTATTTGGGGGGGGCAAGGGGGTCTCTCTCTCTCTCACACACACACACACACACATATTCCTGCCCCAGAGGGAAACGAAAAGGCCCCCACGGCTCTCTGCCTTGCCTGCCCCACCTGGGCTGGACTGTCCTGTCTGCCCCAGTGGCCAGGCCATCTGGGGAATCTGGGAGATGAGGCCAGTGCCCATGGGGCTGGGGCAGGGGGTGATGGGAGCTGAGAGGAGGAGGAGGAGGACAGTCCTTTTGCAGAAAAGTAGATGTTTTGTCAGGGGAGGAGCGAGATGGGGTCCCCTCTGGAGCGCTGGGAGTGGGGGGAGAGCACCCCCTGACCTACAATCAATTGCAATCAAGAGGGGGGGCAAACTTAGCAATGGGGGGCAGCCGAGTGGGGGCAGCCCCTGGAGCGCTGGAGGGGGCAGCCTTCCCTAACCCATCTCCTCATGGAAGCCCCCAACCGACCTGCTCATCAATCTCCTTAATGAGACTCCCAATAAATTCTCCCATCGCCCCCCCTGACATTCCCCCAACCGATTCTCTCATCCATCCCCTAATCGATCACTAGTCAAGGTCCTAACCAGCAATGCCTTAACTAACGAGTCCTTTAAACACTCTCCTACTTAAGCCCCTTAATCGCTCTAATCAGACCCCGTAATGGATCTCCTAATCAAACGCCTTAGTTGATCTCCCAATTAAATCCATGAACCATCTCCTAATCAAATCCCTTAATCAATCTCCCAATCAAACGCCTTAGTTGATCTCCCAATTAAATCCATGAACCATCTCCTAATCAAATCCAGTAACTGATCTCCTAATCAAATCTCTTAATCAATCTATTCAATCCGCCCTAGTCGATCTCCTAAGGAAAGAAGCGATTCCAGCGCCTGGCAATCCTCCCACCCAGGCCCCCAAGTAGAAGACCCCCCTCCCCGGGGAAGCCCCTTCTTAGCCCTCCCGGCCGGATGGCTGCCCGAGGCAGCGCCCGCCTACCTGAGCGAGCGGCGGGCGCAGGGGGCTCGCTCGCCGCCTTCCTCTCGGCCGCCTCCGCTGGGCTCCATCCCGGGCAGGGCCGGTGGTGGGTGGCGGGCGGCCCCCGCGGCCCCTCCGCCCTGCGCCCACTCGCCCCGGCCGGCCCACAGCCGCCTCCGCCCGCCCGCCCGGCTCCCCCGCTCGCTCGGCTGGCTGGCTCGGTTGGCTGGAGGCGAGCAGGGAGGGGCGGAAGTGATGAAAGGGGCGGCGGAGGGGCTGCCTTCCTCCTCCCTCCTCCCCGAGGATGGGCCGGAGAGCGGGACCCCCGCCCCGCGCAGCCCTCCCGCCATCCGGCCTGGGAGGGGTCCCTCCGAGGTCATCCAGTCGGACCCCCCTCCCGCCTGCCCCCGCTTCTCATTCTCCGCCCCGTCTCCAGTCCGGTCCTCCCCCAGCTCAGCCAATGCAACCCAGGAGGGGTTCCTCCGAGGCCATCCAGTCGGGCCCCCGGCTGCCCCATTTCCAAACCCCCCGTCTCCCCCCTGCAATCCAGCCTTAGAAGGGTCCCTCTGAGGTCGTCCAGTCGGACCCCCGGTTTCCCCAGTCGTCCTTCCCCCTCTCCGCCTCCCCGTCTCCCTCCCGTAATCCAGCCTGGGAGGGGTCCCTCCGAGGTCGTCCAGTCGGACCCCCGGTTGCCCCATTTCCCACCTCCAATCTCCCTCCCGCAATCCAGCCTTAGAAGGGTGCCTCTGAGGTCGTCCAGTCGGACCCCCGTCTGCCCTAGTCGTCGTCTCCCAGATTGTCCCCCCCAATCCAACCTGGGAGGTACCCTCTGAGGTCGTCCATTCGGACCTCCCGGCTGCCCCCGTCTCTCCTTCTCCGCCCCGTCTCCAGTCCGTTCCTCCCCCCACATCCAATCCAGCCCAGGAGGTCATCCAGTCGGACCCCAGCTTCCCCATTCCCTCGTCTCCATTTTCTCCCTAACACCACCCACCCCCGCAAATCCAGCCTCAGGGGTCCCTCTGAGATCATCCAATCGGGCCTTGCCTGCTCCTCCCTGCCTCGACTCACTCCCTTTGGCTTGCCCCATTTTTCCCAGGTTCTTCATTTCGTTTGTCTCCTGTCTGTGATCCTGGGCGGGGTGCCTTGAAACCGACAATTAAAACGACAGCTCTACATAAACCGAGAGAGGAAGATATAATTTATAATGAATGAATTCTAATGAATTGTATAGAATGCAGTTTATTTGCTCCACCTCCCTTCCCTTTGATCCTCTCCGTACCCCCCCCCCAAAATAAAATCTTGGTTTCTAATGAGGGTCCCCAGCCATCCCACGCCCCACACAAGAGAGTTCCCCTTGCAAAGGGCCATTTCAAGATAGACTGCTCCTTTCCATGGAGGTTCTGTGGCTTCTTAGCCATATTTTATTGCAGAAGGAGAAAAATAAACGCAATTTCTTTCTCTTTTTTTTTCTCAGCTTCTTTTTTCTCCACCCCCCCCAAAAGGAAAAACTTTGGTACAGAAACAATGACCGGTTTGTGGCCTGAGATGGCCATTCCGCTTGGATTCACACTTACGACCGCGTGATTTGGCTTACGACCACGCGACTCGACTTCGGGCGCAGGTTTCGACTTACCACCGTTATAAAAATGGTTTTAAAAAGGAGTCCGGATGAGAGATGATGTCTCAACGTACGACGGCAGTGACATTCTGCTCTCAAATGTGGTCATAAGACGAGGACTTGGTGTGTGTTTTTTTTCCTTGCATCTCCTGCAAAAGTTCAGCTTTCATATAGATTTATTTCCTTTTTCTCTGCCAATATTATTTTTTTCACTCCCCCAAATAATCTGCTTTTATGCCGAGCCTTTTTTCCGGCTCTCGTACATTTAGCAAGCTCAACTTTGCGACAGCTCCCTCCTGGCCGGATAAAGGACTAAAACACCCATCATCCCCGACTAGTCTGTTTTCCATCCCTCTCCTCTTTTAAAACAGCCACGTTTTTCCAGCTTTCCAAATTGACGTTTTGCAAGCCACTCGGCATCCTTTTAAAAAAGTGAGATGGGTGGTACAGATGAGGTGATGAAGGAATTAAATCAGTAAAATAAATATATATTTTTAAGCCGATGCCGTGCCTTTTTTTTTTTTAAAAAAAAAAAGTTCCCTTAGCAAACATTCCAGAAAAACCACCTCCAGTTTAAATAGAGCATTTGAAAGGGCACTTCGGAAAGAGGGTGAAAGTTTCTTTTTTAAAAAAAAAAAATCCTTGTTTTTTTAAAGAAGAAGAAGAAATCCATTACGCAGGAATGTTTCTTGCTTGCAAAGTGTAAAATAATTCTTTGCCTCTGGTCGAAAATCCTGGAGACCTTGGAGTCAAAAACTTTTTTCCTTTAAACTGCATTTTTTCCCCCCTGGAAAAATGAACCTTGGCCAATCTCTTATTTTTTTTCCCCTCGCTCCAAAACTCCTAAGAGTTAAAGATGTTTTCTAAACAGCCACTTGAGACGACAATGGAATCTCACATTTAAGTCGCTAAGTGAGACTTTGCGAAGGGAGCTTTCGCCTTGTTTTACAACCTTTCTTGCCACCGTTGTTAAGTGAGTAACCCGCTTGTTAAGGGAATCTGTCCTCCCCCTCGACTTGGCTCGCCAGAAGGTTGCAAAAGCGTGAGCCCGGGATGTTGCAACCGTCGTAAATGCAAAAAAAAACAATCCTCGGTCACTTTTTATCCAGGATGTTGTGATTTTGAAGGGACACTAAATGGATTGTTGTAAGGACAAACTGAAATAGATAAAATCAAGGTGGGGGGGGGAGGGAGAGAGAAAAGAAAGAGAGAAAGAAATGAAAGAGAAAGAAAGAAAGAAGAAAGAAAGAAAAAGAAAGAAAGAAAGAAAGAAAGAAAGAAAGAAAGAAAGAAAGAAAGAAGCAGGCAGGGAAGGAGGGAGGGAGAAAGGAAGGAAGGAAAATAGAGGGGAGGGAGGAAAAAAAAGAAAGAAATGGGAGGAGGGAGGAAGGAAAATAAAGGGGAGGGAGGGAAGAAAAGAAAGAAAGAAAAGAAAGAAGAAAGGAAAGTGGGGAGGGAAGAAGGAAGGAAAATAGAGGGGAGGGATGGAGGAAAGAAAGAAAAAGGAAAGAAAAAGGGAGGGAGGGAGGAAAATAGAGGCGAGGGAAGGAAGAAAAGAAAGAGAAAAAGAAAAGAAAGAAGGAAGGAAAGAAGAAAGAAAGACTCTAGAGAGGCAAAGGGCCTTGTTAGCTTCGGAGAAGGACACATTTTTTTTGCAATGTTGCTGCTGTTGTGTATGCTGTTGCGGGAAGACACACAACTCCGCAGACAAATCAACAAACGAAACCTGGACGTTTAGCTTCTCCACGGAGAGATTTTTCCTTCGCCGTTTTTTGGGGGTTCCTTTCCGTGCCAAACAAGACTCGATCTGTCCTCAGTCCACATTCCAAGAGCCGGTCTTGTGCTCACAAGCCCACAACAACCCCCACACACATACAAACACAAACACACACAATTTAGGAGCCTCTAGTGGCAGAAATGAGTCAAGCCCCATGCCCGCCTTTTTTTGGGGGGGGGGCACATTGCCACGCTGCGTTTAGAGAACGTGGCACTGCTTGCCAGCTACTTCAAACACAAAAATAAAACTTCACAATTCTTTGAACTTAAAAAGGTGTTTTTTCACACTTAATGACCATAATAACGCCCCCCCCGCCCCCCCTTTACGTGATCTAAACCTTCAGACGCTTTTGCAGGGCAGCGACGACGGCAACCACCACACACACACACACACACACAAAGGTTGCAAAACTCACTTAAACAAGGCCTCGCTCGGCCACATATTTACGACTTGCTGTCGTAAGTCGAGGACTTACCCCTATACTTTTCTTTATTTTTTTAAAGAGGGGTCGTTTCAGCCAATCGTCATCTTGGATCCTCGGGGAGCCAATCAGAAGCGTCCCAAAAGCTCAGGAAATAAATAAAAGAAAAATAAAAAAAAAAGATGGAGGGACTTATCCCACATATGTGATAGACTGCTCCTGGCTTAGGAGGCTCCCCTTAAGATTTCTGGCTCCTGGAAATAGTTTCACCCAACCGGTTCGAGATTGATCTAACCCTGCATTCGGCGGCCAGCCATAGCTAAGCAGGAAACTGACAATCGGGGTTAAAGGCCCTACCCTACATTTTATGTCCATGTTGCCCGTATTTCTCTTCCTCGGATGCGACTTTTGTGCCTTGTGCGTTACACAATCGTTGTGTTGCAGCCGCAAGCTCTGAAATGGGTTGATTCAGCCTGGGAGTGAACGCCTGCTGCCTCGGCTTCCCTTCTCCAATAGGTCTGCATCTTAAGGGCTAATACCGAGAGTCCTCGACTTACGACCACAACCGAGCTCAGAATTTCCGCTGTTAAACGAGACACTTGTTAAGTGAGCCTTGTCCTATTTTACGACCTTCCTTGCCACCGATATTAAGCGAATCGCCGTCGTTGATACCTTCATAACTCGGTTTTTTAAAGTGAACCGGGCTTCCCCGTTGACTCGGCTGGTCAGAAGGTCGCAAAAGGGGAACACATCACCGCCATAAATACGAGTCAGTGGCCGAGCGTCCCAATTTGTATCATGCGACTGCGGGGAACGCCACAACAGTCCTAAGGGCGAGAAATGGTCCTCGTTCACTTTTTCCTGCGCCGTTGTAAAAGTTCAAACCGTCGCTAAACGAACCGTTGTAAGTCGAGGACTACTTACATCCATGCTGAGGTGAAAATAAATAATTTATTTCTGATACGTCAGCTCTGGAGAACACCCCCAAAGATTCTTAGCTCAGATCTCCGGCGTTCCTCCTAACGAGGTGAAAAAAGAGGCGACGTCTTAACCATCCCGGCAAATCCGAGCGGGGAAAAGGACGTGTCTGAAAACAGCCCGCCCAACCGTGCCCGTCTCGGCGCCGGTTTTCCCGGGAAGGCACTGCCGACGGGCCTGGAGATGCTTGTTGGAGACTTGGAATGGCTTTGGGGGGGCTCACATGCCCCTTTTTCACCCCAAAAACGCGACCGGCGAGATAATTCTTGCTTGTTTGTACGCAGTGAAGGGGCCACTACCAAAAAGGCCCTGCTTCGGCCAAACTCCGGTATTCACACGCAACGGAAGGACGATTTTCATCCATGCGTCCTTTCTCGGATACCTGATGTCCGTTTCAGCCGCCGTCACCCCCCCAAATCCCCCTTTTCCAGGTCTCAAATTTAGAAAGACGCCCCCCCCCCCAACCAATACATCCAAAGGGAACAAAAGAGGAAGATGTTTCTCTTAGCGTCCTGGTCGGAGGTCTCATTTTGGGGGTTCGTCGGACTCCGTGCCAGGACCTGTCCACGATTCGGCGTAAGTGTTAACGACGTAAACAGGTAAATCTATTTCTTTCTCGCCTCCCTGTTTTTCCGGCGTTGAGTTTTCCGGCTCTTTTGAATCGGCTGGGTGGTGAAATTCGACTCCGAATTGATACACCGCCGTCCCAACGGCGGCCCCCAACATCGGGGCGGCGATGGGGACCCACCACCAACAATGCCCGGCACTGGAAGCGGGAAAAGCAGAGAGGAAACGTAAAGTTTTACCTACATTGAGTGACAAATAAAGCTAGTCCTTTGACAGATTGACAGCGTTGGAAGGGACCTTGTAGGTCATCTAGTCCAACCCCCCTCTTCCAAGCCGCCGCCCCAAGCGGGAGACCCTCGTCTTACGAGCAGAACGGAGCATGAAATTCCCGCTGCTGAGCGAGACAGCGAGTCCCTGTGGGGAGAGGGGGAGACTAATAAGTTTAAATAAATAAATAAATAAATTAGCTTCATCCCGTTTTTTGACGACTTTCCTTGCCACATCCGTTAAGCGAAGTTGCTGAGGGTTTTTTTTTTTTTTTTAGTTTAGTTTAGTTTAGGGTTTTTTAAATTGGTTTTCTATTAAATACGTTTTTTTAGTGCTTAATGAGTTGTCTGGGTAAATTATTGGTGAAGTTTATAAATTGACATTCTTAATCTCCACCTCTTTCTTTTTTTTTTCCAGCTGTAAATAATCTGCCATCTTTTTACTGTTTAATTTGCAATGTCAATCTCTCCGTTTCTCGGCAGTCTAATATCTTCTCGACTATCTCTTCCTCTCGTGGCCTATCTTCGTTTTTTCCAGTATGGGGCGAAGAGAATCCTCGCTGCTATTAAAATACGCAATGTGAAATACATACTTTTCTTATCGATTCCTCCCCTCCCCTCCCCCTGATATTATACCTAATAAAAACAGTTCAGGTTAGAAATCTACATGTTTCCCTATCATCTTTTCTAGCCACCTGTCTATCCTTATCTTCTTTTTAACGACCCCATAATCAGGGCAACTGAATAGAGCTGAGTGTTTACTGTGGCCAGATGCCATTCCTGTTGCCGATGAGGAGTTATATACGGCAGGTAAGATTCTCGTCGTGCCCAGAGAGAGAGAAATAACTGTCTCTACCAAGGATCAAACTTTGGATTGTGAGGCCAGAGCTCCATTTCTAGCCCAGCTGTGTATCTTTTTTTGTCTACCACCTAGGATGAAATATGCCCCTCTTTTTATGACCGTCCTTGCCACATCTGTTAAGCGAAACACCGCAGTTGTTAAGTTAGCCCCAAGGTTGTGGACTTGGCTTGTCGCACCTGAAGGCCCTAGGTGACCCCTGGGAGACTTCGATCAAAATTCAGATGTTCGGCGGACTGACTCGCACTTATGACAATCGCAGCCTCCCGGGGGGTCACCTGACCCCCTTTTCCCGAGACCTTTTGACCAGCCAAGTCCGTGGGGAAGCTGGATCCACTTAACAACTTATCAACTGCAGTGATTCAAGGAAGGTCGTAAAGCAGGGTGAAGCTCGCTTCACCACAGAAATCTCCATTTCTGGTCGTAAATCCAGGACTACCTGTCTAGAATATAGAAGGGGGGAGGAAAAAACCCCCCGAGGGTGTATAATTACTGAATTTTGAGCTATTTTGGCGAGAGGGGTCGATTTCCCGCAGAACTAACATATATAATTAAGTTGTAATTATTAACAGATTCTGCGTTTGGGGTTTAACGCCCCTCGCTTGGTCTCTTCAGTAGGAATAAGAGGGGAGGGGGTCGACACCCACCTGAATACCTGGGGACCCCATCCAGCGACGTAGGTAAATAGGCGGGGTCCCAAATCCCGAGCTGGGTTGATGGCACAGCTGCAGTTGGCACCCATAGATACGCTGAGGGCAAAGACCAAGAGGCCAACGGCCAGCGGGTCCAGTCCGGGTGGGATGCGTTTGTTCCGGGCATCAATAATGGCCAGTATGCCCAGTACCAGAACTCCTGTGCCCAGTACCTGTAAAAAAGAGGCAGGAAGGAGAAGAGAGCAGCAGAAAACAAGGGAAGGAGGAAGGGAAAAGGAACAGAAAAAGAGCGGGAGGGAAGGAGGAGATGGAAATGACAGAGGGAGGGAAGGGAAGAAGGGAAGAGCATAGAAGGAAGAGAGGAAAAAGGGAGAAAGGATGGGGAGGGAGGAAGAAAAAAGAAAGAGAAAAGGGGAGGAAGGAGAGGAGAGAGGAAGGAGGAAACGACAGAGGAAGCAAGGAATAAAAAGAGGAAAGGAGGAAGAAGGGATGGGAAGAAAAGGGAGGGAGGAAGAGAGGGAGGGAGAAAAAAAGAAAGAAAAAGAGGGAGGGAGGAGATGGAAATGACAGAGGGAGGGAGGAATAGAGGGAGGGAAGGGAGGGAAGGAAGAAAGGAGAAAGGAAGGGAGAGAGGGAGGGAGGGAGAAAAAAAGGAAGAAAAAAGAGGGAGGGAGGAGATAGAAATGACAGGAAGGAAGGAATAGAGGGAGGAAAGGAAGGGAAGAAGAAGGGGGGAAAGAAGGAAAGAGGAAAGAAAGAAAGGAAAGAAGGAAAGGAAAGAAGGAAAGGAACAGAGGATGTTGGGAGGGGTAGGGATGGAAGGAAGGGAATGAAGGAAAGAGGGATAGGGAAGGAAGGAAGGAAAGAAGGATGGAAGGGAATGAGGGAACAAGAGAGAGAGAGAGAGAGGGAAGAAGAAGGGAGGGATAATGGAGGAAGGATCTGGATGAGGACGCAAAGGAGAACCAATATCTCACCTGGTCAAAAAATCCGTTGGGGATGGACAGGTAAGGGGCGGGGTAGGTGGCAAAGATGGAGGCCGTTTCCCGGGCACCTGTCACGCTGAGGGTCCCATTGCTGTAGCTGTGGATGGCGTCTGCCCGGAGAGAGAGAGAGAAACCCCCCCCAAGAGCAGCATTAATCGTAGGCCCCCTTCCCAGTTGACCGTGGAGGATGGGCTCCGAGGTCGTGTGGCCCGAATGAAACGAGAAGGGCTGCGTTGATCCTCGGAACAGCTTCTTTAAGCGACTAGTCCTCAGCATTCCTCCTAACCCCAAGTTCACCCTTCTTGTCACTTTGGCCTCTGCAGGACCAAGGGACATCGTGAGCCAAAGGGGGGGGGGCAGCTGGACAAGATTGACACCCCCCGCCCCAACCCCTTCACCCAGGCGATCTGGTTACCGTAATAAAGGAGGTAGACTGTGCCAGCACCCACAAAGGACCCCAGGACTTGGATGAAACAATAAAGGGGCAGTTTCCACCAGGGAAACTGAGCCAGGAGGCACAGGGTGAGCGAGAAGGCTGGGTTCAGGTGTCCTCCTGGAGGGGGGGGAGGGAGGGGGGGAGGGAGGGGGGAGGGGGAGAGAGAGAGAGAGAGTCCTGTCAATCAAATCCGACAGCATTATTAACTATTATAATATTTCTCCACTTTGGTCATTTTAAGAGGGGTGGGCTTCGACTCCCAGAATCCCCCAGTTTCCATACTTTAAGAGGGGGTGGGCTTCGACTCCCAGAATCCCCCAGTTTGCATGCTTTAAGAGGGGTGGACTTCAACTCCCAGAATCCCCCCGTTTGCATGCTTTAAGAGGGGTGGACTTCAACTCCCAGAATCCCCCAGTTTGCATGCTTTAAGAGGGGTGGGCTTCGACTCCCAAAATCCCCCAGTGAGGATGCTTTAAGAGGGGTGGGCTTCGACTCCCAGAATCCCCCAGTTGGCATGCTTTAAGAGGGGTGGGCTTCGACTCCCAGAATCCCCCAGTTTGCATGCTTTAAGAGGGGAGGGCTTCAACTCCCAGAATCCCCCAGTGAGGATGCTTTAAGAGGGGTGGGCTTCGACTCCCAGAATCCCCCAGTTGGCATGCTTTAAGAGGGGTGGGCTTCGACTCCCAGAATCCCCCAGTTTGCATGCTTTAAGAGGGGAGGGCTTCAACTCCCAGAATCCCCCAGTGAGGATGCTTTAAGAGGGGTGGGCTTCAACTCCCAGAATCCCCCAGCCATGATACTGATATGAATAGCCCAAAGCATTCATGGGATAGACTGGTTTTACTTAATGACCCGATGATTCGCTTAACAACGCAGGGGGTTAACCCCACCTGAGACGCCCCCTGAGATATGGACGGCTACCATCACCGCGACTCCGCTGGCTAAGGAGGAGCTTAAGAAGTTGCCTTTGGTCCCTCCGCTGGTGACGTTTTGGGCCGAGGCACTGAGCGTGAGGACCTAGGAAAAAAGAAGGAAAAAGGAAATGGAGGACTCATCCCTCCCTCTCCTGCCCTGACTCCTTCCCTCCTTTCCTTCTCCTCCTCTCTTCCTTTCCTCCCTCTCTCCCTTCTCTCTTTCTGTTCCGTCCTTCCTCTGTCATTTCCATCTCTTTCCTCCCTTCCTCTCTCCTTTGCTTCCTCTTTTGCTCTTCCTCCCTCCCTCATTTCTTTCCCATCCTTCCTCCTTCCCTCTTTTACTTCCTTCCGTTTTTTTATTCCTTCCACTGTCCTCTCCAGCTCCTCCCTCTCTCTCTTCCTTCCTCTTTCTCTCCCTTTTTCCTCCCTCTCTTCCTCCCTCTCTCCCTTCTTCCTTTCCTTCCCTCTATTCCTTCCTTATCCCTCTTTCTCCTTTCCTTCCTTCCCTCCTTCCTTCCTCTCTCCCTTCTCTCTTTCTATTCCTTCCTTTGTCATTTCCATCTCCTTCCCTCCTTCCTCTCTTTTTCTTCCTTTTTTCCTCCCTCCCTCCCCTCCTTTCTCTTTCCTTCCTTCCCTCTATTGCTTCCTTCCTCTGTCATTTCCATCTCTTCCCTCCCTCCTTCTCCTTTTTTCTTTTTTTCTCCCTCCCTCCCTTTCCTTCCCATTGTCTCATCCTTCTTCCTTTTTCCTTCCTTCCCTTTTTATTCCTTCCTTCCTTCCTTCCTTATCCCTCTCTCCTTTCTTTCTTATTCCTCCTTTCTTTTTGCCTCCCTCCCTACTTCCCTTCTCTCTTTCTATTCTTTCCTTCGTCTGTCCTCTCCATCGCTCCCTCTCTCCTTTCCTCCCTCTCTTTTTCTCTTCCTTTTTCTCTTCCTCCCTCCCTCATTTTCCACCCCTGCTGCTTCTCCTCCCTGCCTCTTCCTGCCTTCCCAGATGTGGGGCGCTGGGCAGCTGCTTCTGGGCATTTTGGCCATTATCCATGCCCGGAACTAAAGAGATGATTGCTGGCCAACTACGAAGGTGCCAAGCTGAAGGAAAAAAGCCAAATAGGAGCCTGCGGGTCAACGAAGCCGGTTTGCCAAATTGGCAGAGAGGAGGCCAAACCGGCTCTTCTGCCTTCCCCATTCTCGGTGGCGAGTGAGAGAGACGCGCTTCTCCATTTTCGCTTCGCCCATTCCAGGGCTGGGTGCAAAGCAGCAGGAGAAACACTTTCCAAATTCAAAGGGATTTTTTTTCCGCCCTGGGATGATTGACAGCTCGAAGGCTGGGAAGAATCCAGATAGATACCGACAACTCCCCGCAGGGAGAAATGTAGGCCACAAGAAAGCTGGCTGTGCTTGTAACCTACTTTTCCTTCAGCTGCGCGGATGGGCTTGCTGTTTGATCTCGCTCCCTTGCGGGCAGGAATGACAGGTGTGGTCGTTACGCATTAGGAGCAGGACAAAACCTCTCTTGCTAAGCGAGACCGTCGTTAAGGGGGGGGGTTGCCCCCGTGTTTACGATCATCGGGAAGTGAATCCCCGCGGTTATGAAATCCGGTTGTTAAGCGAATCTTGGCTTCCCCATTGGCCCATCGGAAAGTCGCAAGAGTGAGCCCAGGACAGCTGCGGCCGTCGTAAATACGAGTTGCCAAGCTACCGTAGTTTGGAATTTGTAATTTGCCTTCCCCTGCAGCTGTTTAAAAGACAACTAAATATTTGCACTTTGAGTTAAAGATGTACCAGGAAGGGCAAAATATCCCCTCCAAGCAAATAAATAACTCCACAAGTCAGGATAGGCCGCCCGAAACCCCAGTTGTGCAAAAAGGAGGCGTATTTACACACACGGGTTTGATTCGGCCGTCTCTCGGGGAATGACAAGCCTTCTGTGCGTTTGGATGATTTTATGTTTCAGAGAAGAGAAGCAGCTGGAGGAAAGAAGGAAGGAAGGAGAGGGAAGGGAAGGAAGGAAGGAAGGGATGAGGGGAAAGAAGGAAGGAAGGGAAAGGGGAGTGGGAAAGATAGGGAAGGAAGAGAAGAAGGGAGAGGGAGGAAGGGAGGGAGGAAAGAGGGATAAGGAAGGGAAGGAAAAGGAGAGTGGGAAGGATAGAGAAGGAAGAAAGGGGAACAAGGGAGAGGGGGAAGGAAGGAAGGGGGATCGAAGGAAGAAGGGAGGGATGAGGGGGGAAAAGGGAAGGAAGGGGAAGTTGAGCGGAAGAATAGGGAAGGAAGAACGGAACAAGAGAGAGGGGTAAGGGAGGGAAGGAAGGATGAGGGAGGGAGGAAGAAAGGAAGGAAGGAAGGAAGGAAGGAAGGAAGGAAGGGAAAAGGGAGTGGGAAGGATAAGGAAGGAAGGAAGGGAACAAGAGAGAGGCAGAAGGGAGGGAGAGGGAAGAAGGGAGGGATGAGGGAAAAGAAGGAAGGAAGGAAAGGGGAGTGGGAAGGATAGGGAAAGAAGAAAGGGAAAAGTAGAGGGAAGAAGGGAGGGATGAGGGGGGAAAGAGCGAGGGATAAGGAAAAGGAGGGAAGAGGTGGGAAGGAAGGATAAGAACAAAAGAAACAAGGGAGAGAGAGAAGGGAGATAGAGAAGGAAGAAGGGGGAAATAAATTAAAGGAAGACAGAAGGAAGAGAGGAAGGAAGGAAATGTTATTTCTCTATAACTTATCATCCTCTCTACCTCCCTTCGATTTCGTTCACTAACTTCTTTCGTTCCCCCAATCCTTGAATCCTTCAACCTTCAGTTGTTTTTTTCTCCAAAACTGCCCCCTTCCTCCCCCCAACTCCCACCCCCCGCCTCTCCCCAAGCCCCCCCTCCTCCAAATTCTCTTTTATGCCCGCAAGGCCCACCTGGACACATTCCACGCCTTCCCACGGCCAGTCGGGCATCCCCCCCTGCTCAGCTGAAACCTCCCCCCTTCCCACCACATGCCACCCTGCCCCACACCTGGGCAAACTCACAATTAAAAGGAAGACGCCAAGGAACTCTGCCACGCATTGCCGCAGGAGGTGGCTGCGAAGCCGGCAACGGCTTCGAAGTTTGCCCAGCCAGCGGGCGTAAGACATGGCAAGGGCGCGAGAGAGAGAGAGAGAGAGAGAAGCAGGCTGGCGCAGGGCAATATATAGAGATCTATGCCTTGGCCGCAAAGCTCCTTGGCCGATGAGGATGATAATCACTAATTATTCAAGGTTGATTAATTACCTCATTATGTAAGGGCAAAGGACAGGAGAGGGCAAGGAACGGTCACGGGCCAGCGGGTGGGTGGGTGGCGAGAGGCCCAGCTCGCCTCTGGAAGTCCGAGGAGGAGAGAAAGGTAGACTTGCTGAGGAGGGGAGGCTCGTCCGGGCAACGTTGGAGGTATTTTGCACCCCGCTTGGCTTGGGTGTGAATTGTTGGCACTCGTTTTTGGCATCTTGGCATCCTGCAGCGGCCTTGCCCTTTGGGATATTGGAATGGTACACACACACACACACACACACACACACACACACACACACAGGGGCGTTGTGTAGAAATAGGCCTCTCTCGCACACAGGACATGCCCAAGGTTGGATGGGCGTCAAGGGGAGGGCAGGGCGGACAAAGGGGCGTCCCGGGTGCTTTTGGGTTCGAATCTTAAGGAAAAAAGGGATTTCTAAAATTTATTTAGGAATCTGTGCTTCTAATATAGTCCTCGACTTACGGACGTTCGCTTAGTGACTGAAGTGGCAACAGGCACGGCAAAAAAAATAAAGGAGTATTTTCATGCTTATGGCCCCTGCGAAATCCCCGGGATCGACGCTTAAGACAACTGAGTTGTATTTATGACGGTTGTAAGGGACATGGGGTTGGAATTGGGACGCTTAAGACAACGACTCATATTTACGACGGTCGAAGAGGTGGCGCGATCCCGTTTTGCTGCTTTTCCGACGAGCGAAGTCAAGGGGGAGGGACGGACTCGCTGAATCAGGGCAGGACGGAGCTTGCTTAATGGCAGAGAGTTCACTTAATGGCAGGGGCGAGCGGAGGTGGTCATACGGGGCGAGGCTCACGTTAGCAATTGTCTCGCTTAGCAACGGGCTCCGTGGCGATCGTGAGTCGAGGGTTCCCTGCGATGAGAACCTCCAGCTGCAGGAGCCCTCTACCTGCAGTATTCCCAGACTCTGGGGACCAGAAGGGGGATTTCAACAAGGTCTTCGCCCCCTCCCCAAATCTTCAGAAACAGCACGCAGACCAACCCCAAGCATAAATAAAGTTATTTTATTTGTCCTGTTTTCAGGCTACGAAGAAGACGACCGAAGAGGAGGCAGCAGCCAGCTCAGGAAATGCATAGAGACCTGGGGAAAAAAATGACTTTATACTTAAACATACATCATTCATTCATTCATACAAACAAACCTATATCCTACAACTCACCGTCTCCTGGTGATTGGCCCAAAGTCACCCAGCTGGCTTTCATGCTTAAGGCAGGACTAGAACTCCCAGTCTCCTGGTGATTGGCCCAACGTCACCCAATTGGCTTTCATGCTTAAGGCGGGACTAGAACTCCCAGTCTCCTGGTGATTGGCCCAACGTCACCCAATTGGCTTTCATGCTTAAGGCGGGACTAGAACTCCCAGTCTCCTGGTGATTGGCCCAAAGTCACCCAGCTGGCTTTCGCACTTAAGGTGGGACTAGAACTCCCAGTCTCCTGGTGATTGGCCCAACGTCACCCAATTGGCTTTCATGCTTAAGGCGGGACTAGAACTCCCAGTCTCCTGGTGATTGGCCCAAAGTCACCCAGCTGGCTTTCATGCTTAAGGCGGGACTAGAACTCCCAGTCTCCTGGTGATTGGCCCAAAGTCACCCAGCTGGCTTTCGCGCTTAAGGCAGGACTAGAACTCCCAGTCTCCTGGTGATTGGCCCAACGTCACCCAATTGGCTTTCATGCTTAAGGCGGGACTAGAACTCCCAGTCTCCTGGTGATTGGCCCAAAGTCACCCAATTGGCTTTCATGCTTAAGGCGGGACTAGAACTCCCAGTCTCCTGGTGATTGGCCCAAAGTCACCCAGCTGGCTTTCATGCTTAAGGCGGGACTAGAACTCCCAGTCTCCTGGTGATTGGCCCAAAGTCACCCAGTTGGCTTTCACGCTTAAGGCGGGACTAGAACTCCCAGTCTCCTGGTGATTGGCCCAACGTCACCCAGTTGGCTTTCACGCTTAAGGTGGGACTAGAACTCCCAGTCTCCTGGTGATTGGCCCAACGTCACCCAGTTGGCTTTCACGCTTAAGGCGGGACTAGAACTCCCAGTCTCCTGGTGATTGGCCCAACGTCACCCAGTTGGCTTTCACGCTTAAGGTGGGACTAGAACTCCCAGTCCCCTGGTCTCCAGCCTTCGCTCCTAGACCAAACTGAAGCATATGGAGGGCAAGGCTTAAGACGGAGAAAACGCCACCGGGGCAGCGATGCTTCGCCCTTACCTGCCTCTCTGCCAGCGGAATTATTGGTTCGGGAACCAGCGGCGGAAAAAGGTGTTGAGAATAGAACTCGTGTCGCTCAAGTCTCCATCCGGGGCGGAGCTGAAAGGCGCCGGGTCTCCTGAAAAACACCGGGGGGGACGGGGGGAAGGGTGAGAGAATTCCCACGGAAGTTTTATTCCCATTTCTCTAAAGAGATCCCCATTCCTGGTTCTTTGGCTTGCCCCATTTCAATCCACCAGCCATGAGGACTAGAAACGCGTGTCGGCGAACTTTGGTCAAAAATCAATCAATCAAAGGGATGCCGTCGCCCCCCACCTCCTCCGCCGGACCCCCCCCCCGGATGGTAGTTGGGAAGAGGGACTCACCCGGGCCTCTTGGCAGGCCGTCATCGGGCCCCAGGCTCCGCGTAACGACCGTCTCCTCGTGACCCTGGCTGTCGCGCACCGTCCGGCGTTCCTCGACCGTCTAAAACCAGCAGAGCGCAAAAAAAGTTCAGACAAACAGCTTTGAAAAAGGAGCGGGAGTTTTCCAGGGGAAAACCTGTGTGAGGACTAGAAACTTGGGAGTTTTTTTTTTTTTTTTGAAGCGGTGGCACTCACCCCATCCGGGGCCATCACTTTTGTGACGGAGACGCTTTTGAAATACGACCGGGGCTGGACGGGAGGTAGGATGGCCTGCAAACCTTTGGAAGTCACTTGAGAATCGAGATCTGTAAAAGGGAGCAAAAAAAAAAGGAAAAACGAGATCCAGAGAAAACAAGAATAAATATTATGGGGCATTATGGGTTTCGGAGTCCGAGCGGCGCACGCCTTGATCCCCACCAGCTTTCCAAGACCGTTAAGTCAAACGTGGTTGGTCCTCGAGTTACGATGATAAGGTCGGTAAGTGAATCTGCGGGCGTTAAGCGAAACCCCGCATGGGAAAGCCGGCCCTCTGGACCTTCAGGAAACCAGGTCGTAAGTAATCTTTCCGAGGGCTTTCGAGGTACCGTCGAATGGTCACTAAGGGAGTCCTCGGTCGTAAGTCGAGGACTCCCTGCGAGCACCTCTTCGGTGCGCTTTTGACGTTATAACGCCGTTTGGCCAAAAGACCCCCCCCCCCAATTTTTTTTTAAAAAGGGAGCTTCTGTGTTTCTTCTGCAACAATGAGGACTAGAAACTTGGAGCGGAGCCGCCCGAAAGCTCTTTGAAAAAGGCGTAAACAGGAGTGTTTGGGTTGGAAGGGGTTTTAACCCTGGAGTTTATGATTTAGTTTTTAAAGCGTTATCTATCCCTCCGCATGAGATTAGGTGACAAAGGCCGGCTAAGGATTACTCCGAAGTCATAAATGGGATTATTTAATAGGTTTGGCTGCAGAGATAAGGCTCCGGCTGCCTTCCTTCTTTCCCTGGGTATCTCTCTGGAGCGCCTGCGTAATTCAGTGGCCGCTGACGTATCTGGTGGCAGGGAGTTTCAGAGTCCAAAAAAGTGTTTTCTTCCCACTGGATAAGATCTAGTTTGGTAGGACTGGCCAACATTCTAGCAATTTTGGTTGAGAAGGTTTTGAATTATGAGAGGTTTCATTAAACCTGAATTAGCTTTCTATTTTAAAAAAAAATAATACTTTTATACCGTCATGGGGTTTGTTTGTAGATTTTTGTTTTTAATCTATGAATACATTAGATTTTTAAAATGTTTCTACCTTTGTGTATTTTATATACACCTCTATCATCTATCTATCTATCTATCTATCTATCTATCTATCTATCATCTATCTATCTATCTATCATCTAGCTATCATCTATTTCTATCTCTCTCTCTATCACCTATCTATCTATCATTTATCAATCTATTATCTATCAATCTATCAATCTATCATCTATCAATCTATCTGTCTGTCTATCTATGTATCTATCTATCATCTATCATCTATCTATCTATCTATCTATCTATCTATCATCTATTATCTATCAATCTATCAACTATCAATCTATGTCTGTATGTCTATCATCTATCTATCCATCTATCCATCCATATCTACCATCTATCTGTGTCTGTCTATCTATCATCTATCTCCATCCATCCATCCATCCATCCATCCATCCATCTATCATCTCTCAATCATTTCTCTATCAATTATCTATCTATCTATCTATCTATCTATCTATCTATCTATCTATCTATCTATCATCTCTCTCTCTCTCTTTTGTTTGTTTTCATTTTGTGAATTTTTCTTTTAGCTTTTAAAAGTTTGTATCTTTTGTCATTTACTGCCTTTTTGTGCTCTTCTATGAGCATAAAGGTTGATTGGCTATCAAGACCTTTAAAATAAAGGCTGCAAATATTCAGAAAAATGCTCTCCATCTGAATCCTACGATGGTTGAAATGCTCCAAATATTTGCCCCGTCCTCTCCCCCCCCGCCCCCCGGGGTTAAGCCCAGTAACTTTCTCAAAAGTTCAGCCTCTGACCTCCATCCTCTTTGCGAGAATCTTTCGAATCAGGGGCATCCGATTGGCTCCCTTGAAACTACAAAAAGAAAGAGGGGAAAAAAAGAAGATTTATCAGATCGTGAAGAAAAAATAAAATAAAACACAGGGTTTGGGTAATTTAAGGAAAGTCGAATGGGGAAAGTCAGTGGGGGTTACAGGAGCCGATTTCTCCCTCCCTCCCACCCCCCCACCCCAGTCCACGACAGCCCTACGCACCCCTCGGAAAGGGGCCCAGAGTCTCCCTCCCGAAAGGGGGGGATTGGGACCTTCATCTGCTCCGGGCCTTTGAATGTCCGGGAATTTCAGCATCGAATCGCGGAGGGTCTGTCCCTTGTCAGCAGGGGGGCTGGCAGGAGGTGGGCGGGATTCCATGCGAGGGAATTCTGGGGGGGAAAAAAGGGGGATCTTAAGATTCAGAAGCAAATCGGTGGGGGTGGGGGGGAATGGGAGGGATTGGACTCTAAAAAAATGGAAGGGAGGAAGGAATAGAGGGAAGGAAGGAATAAGAGGAAGGAATAGAGAGGAGGGAAGGAAGGAGGGAAGGAATGAAAGAGGAAAGCAGGGAGGGAGGAATAGAGAAGAAGGAAGAAATGGAGGGAAGGAAGGAAAGCAGGAAGGAAGGAAAAAAGGAGGGAATAAAGAGAGGGAGGAAGGAATAGAGAGGAGGGAAGGAAGGAGGGAAGGAATGAAAGAGGAAAGCAGGGAGGGAGGAATAGAGAGGAAGGAAGGAATAGAGGGAAGGAAGGAAAGCAGGAAAGCAGGAAAAAAGGAGGGAATAAAGAGAGGGGAGGAAGGAATAGAGGGAAGGAAGGAAAGAAAGAGGGAGGGAGAAAGTGAGGAAGGAAGAAAGGAAGGAAGGAAGGATTGATTAGAGGAAGGATTGGGGGGGAGAGGGAAGGAAGGAAGAATAAAGGAAGGAAGGAGGGAATAGAGAGAAAGGAAGGAAAGAGGAAAAGAAGGAAAGAGGGAAGGAGTAATAAAGACAGGAAGGAAGAATAAAGAGAGGAAGGAACAAAGGAGAAAGGGAAGGAAAGGGAGCAGAAAGAAGGAAGCACGGAGGGAGGAATAAAGAGAGGGGAGGAAGGAATAGAGGGAAGGAAGGAAAAAGGGAGGGATAGAGAAAGTACGTAAGTAAGGATTACTTGAAGGAAAGAGGAAAAGAAGGAAAGAGGAAAGCAGGGAGGGAGTAATAGAGAGGAAGAAAGGACTAGAGGGAGGGAGGAAGGAAGAATAAAGAGAGGAAGGAAGGAAGGAAAGAGGAAGGGAAGGGAGCAGAAAGAAGGAAGCAAGGAGGGAGGAATAAAGAGAGGAAGGAAGGAAAAGATGGATGGAAGGAAAGAGGGAGCAATAGAGAGAGGAAGGAAATGCAAGGAGGAAGGAATAGACAAAAGGAAAGAAAGGAGGGAGAAAGGGAAAGAAATGCTTCAAACCACTGGATCAAAGCCAGATTATCCCTCCAGATCCCAACTGGGCCAGACTCTCCCCCCCTGCCCCCCCAAAAGGTCACCCACCAAAGGACGGGGGAGGGAGACTCCGGTTTCCGATGTCGTTGAAGAAGTTGTTAAAATCCCGGAAGAGTTCCTGGAAGCCAAACTGGTCGTGGAAGTGAATCCCGCCCGGTTCAAAGGTGAAGCCGAAAGAGAAGCCATCGGGGGAAAAGAGGTTTTCCTGAAATCCCAGATCCTCCTCCTCCTCGTCTTCATCGTCCTCGTCATCCCGGGTGAAAGACCCCCAAAAGGGGTCGGGGGTCCTGAGAGAGAGAAAGATGTTGGATAGCCATTTGTCTGAAACGGTACAGGGTTTCCTGCCTAGGCAGGGGGTTGGACTAGAAGACCTCCAAGGTCCCTTCCAACTCTGCTATTGTATTGCATTGTATTGTAAAGATGGTAGAGGTAGATAGCTGTAATGTAGATAGATATCGATATCTATCTATTATTCATGTCTATTTATATCCATCTATCTGTCTGACCTTTTTACGTTACGTCTATCATTTATCTATTCACCTTATATTTGATATCCATCTTTCTCTTTGTTTGTCTATCTCTCTTATCTATCTCCTTCCTTCCCTATTATCTTCTATCCTTTTTATCATTCTATCTCTCTCTCTTATCCATCTACTTCTTTCCTGCCTGTCTTCCTTCTCTCTTTATCTATTATCTTCCTTCCGTTCCTTTCATTATTATCTATCTCTATCACTTTATCTATCTGTATATCTATCTATCTATCTATCTATCTATCTATCTATCTATCTATCTATCTACCTATCTCTCTCTCTCTCTCTCTCTATCTTTATCTCTCTCTCTTTTATCTATCTATCTATTTATCATCTATCTCTATCTTTATCTTTCTTTTATCTATCTATCTATCATCTATCTATCTATCATCTATCTATCTATCTATCTATCTATCTATCATCTCTTTATCTCTCTCTCTTTTATCTATCATCTATCATCTTTCATCTATCTATCTATCATCTATCTATCTATCTATCTATCTATCTATCTATCTATCTTCTATCTATCTATCTTCTATCTATCTATCTATCTATCTATCTATCTATCTATCATCTATCTATCATCTATCTATCTATCTATCTATCTATCTATCTATCTATCATCTATCTTTCATCTCTCTCTCTCTCCTCTATTTCTCTAGCATCTATCTAATATCCATTGTCTGCCTGTCTGTCTATTTATGTAAACTAATCTAATCTAATCTGATCTATGAACTGAAACCCAAATCTCCCACTGTTATCATTATTTACGCAGAACTTTTGTCTTTAGAACAATAAAAGAGGCCAAATGGGCTACAACTAATGTCAACAAGCATTTGATTTCTGAGTCGGTCTGTGTGTGTGCCAACTGAGGAAGGGCCCAGGTTCAAATCCTGTAGCTCGGGGGTGGGGGGGGGGGGGGGAGAAAGTGCGTGCCTGTTGGGGATGAGTCTGGCCCCCAGCCTACCTTGCAAGGTGGTTGTGAAGGTTAAAGGGAGGAATGACATCCATCTCTTTTTAGGGACACACACACTCACACATACACAAATACACACATACACTTATACACATACACACATATACATACATGTATACACTTACACACACATGTACAGAAATGCACACATATTTATACACAGACACGTATACACACATACATACACACACACACATATACTCCTACACACACGTGTACAGAAATATATACACGTCACACACACACATTTATAAACACACACAGACATTTGGGGAGGGGGGGAATCCAAGAGGTGGAGAGGAGGCAGGCAGGAGGCCAACCGGTGCTGCTTCAGCCTCCCAGGCCTGGGAGGGCCCCGTTTATGGATGGGGCCACAGCCTCCCTCCACGATCCCTCCTGGGGCAGGGGATGATGGGGTCGGTGGTCCAACACCCCCCCCCCTGGAGAGCGGGCTCGACCGGTGAGGCCGCTGCCAGTCACTGCAGGCGCTCGGAAGGCTTCCGGGGGCGGGAGAGGGGGAGCAGGGGCCGCCCCAGGGCCCCACCGACCGAGGGGACCCCCAGATCTCACCTCCGGAAGCCGAAAAAGCCTCGGAAAAGGTCGAAAACGCTCATCCCGCCGAGTGGCCGTAAAGCGACGCCGCTCTCCCAAGCGCAGGAGCGCTCGCTTCCGCCACCCCGTCGCGAAAGGCGCCCCTTGCCCGTAAAGCGACGACGCCCTTTCACGACCTCGTCGCGCCCGGCTCACAACGTCACTCCCGAAGCGACGTTTCCCCATTGTGGGAGACTTCAACTCCCAGAATCCGTCAGCCAGCGAAGCTAAGGCGATGGCAGCGAAGCAAAGAGGGCGGTGGGATTCTGGGAGTTGAAGTCCGGACCTGTAGAAATCGCTAATCCCAGATTAGCTCTAGATTTGTCTGTGATGAAACTATTGTCCGGGGAGGGGGGGGGAGGAGAGAAAGGACTTAAAAATAGATATTTTTTAAACCCCTTCCCCTTTCCCCCCCAATTTCCTGGCTAGTCTCCAAGGGAGGGCCTCTGTTAAGCCTTGATTCCAGTGGTCAAGTCAATACAATATTCCGAATTTGGCTGCAGATCTGTCATTTAACATCCATCTATCAGAGTATTTTCTTCTTTTTTAAGTTATTGCCAAAATAAAATACTGGAAATAAACTTTTGCACAGCCCCCATTCACATTTGTTAAAGGAACTTCTTAAAATAATGTTTTTATGAAAACTTCTTTAAAAAAAAGGAAACCGTTATTTGTTCAATATTTTTAGTTCCAATCTGGCGAATTGCAGATATTCTTGTCTATTGGAATCTCTTTTTTTAAAAAAAACTTATTTTCAAGGAGAACTTCTGCAAAAACTAGTATTATTTGCAATGGGAGCCCTTTAAAAAAGAGAAATAAATTGTCTGTTCTCCGTCCAGTTCAATTCCCATTAAAAAGTGCCCATTTTCTCTTTGCTTTCCCTTTTCAGGGGTCTTGAATTGTCCAAACCATGCAGCAAATATTGTCTTCTTTATCATATCCATCACAAGGTTGCCATAAAGTTCTGCCAGATTGTGTTTAAAATTTAATTTAACTTCAAAGGTCTGTTTGGTTTCTAATTTTCTCCCCCAATTTGATCTCTTTCCGTTGCCAAACGCAATTTCCCACCAAATCTTAGGACGGGCAGTTCTCGACATACGACGAATGGGAGGGAGCCAAGCCGTTGCCACTTGTATGTTGTAAAATCATGTAACTTAACTTCGCTTTTAGGTTTCTTGCGGTGGTCCTTAAGTGCGAATTGAGGGCGCGTAACCATCGGAGAACTTTCATGCAATATTTAACACCCCCCCCTTTCAAGTATGTGACACGTTCAAACGGTCGCTAATTCGAGGAAGACATCAATGCATGTTTGTTTCAGAAAAAGCTCCAGAAAGAAAAGGGGTGGGGGGTGGGGGGTGGAAAGAAAAGAAAAACCAACGTGCGTCCAGAAAAACAGAATGGGGTTTTCATTTTTATATACAAGACACATTTATCCATTAAATTTAGAACACAGTACAAAAAAAAACCACTTCAACTAATTAATCTTACAACGCGGTTCAGATCAATTACTGCTCTTATTCCTAATAATAAAGGAGGGGGGGCATTGGGGAGGGAGGGAGGGAGAGAGGGGGAAAGAGGGAGGGGATTCCAAGTATTGCCTCCTTTGGATTCGCTGGGCAGTAATTCATTTTTTTTGGGGGGGGGAAGGGGGCGGTGGGCAAGGCTCGGGCGGGGCGAGAGGGAGAGTCGAGGAGTAGAAAACAAAACAGAAAAAAAAAAAGAAAAAAGGAAAGAAAAAAAAAGGCCCCTAAACGGCTCTCTGAATTAATGCGGGGAAGGGAGGGAGGGAGGGGGGAGAAAGAGAAGGAGAAAGAAGAGAAAAAGAAAAGGTACAAATTCTATATTACATACGATAAAAGGGACGATGGGAATGAAAGGAAGAGGGAAGGAGAGAGGAACGTACGGTCGCGGTCCGAGACCGGCCGGACGGCATCTCCCAAGGCTTTTTTGGGCCGTGTGCCGGGGTGGGGGGGGAGGCGCTCTCCCGGGTGGTGGAGGGAGGGGCAGGGGGAGGTGTTTTTCTCGTTCTTTCTTTCTTTTTTGGATGGGTCTCGGTCGGTCGTTCTTCTGCCGGTCTCTTGGTTGAAGTGTCGCGCTGCTGCTGCTGCTGCCGCCGTGGGGAGGAAGAGAAGAGGGGGGGGCGGGGTCAGTTGGCGCCCCAGTTGTAGCTGTTGTAGGCAGACTTGTTAGCCTGTGATTTCTGCGGGATGGAACTGCCTTGGGTGCGCTGGCCGGTGCTGCTCTGCAGGGGGGGGAAAAAAGGGTTGAGGGTCGGTCAACAGCGTAACCCCCACCCACCCCTTCGCGCTCCGGAGCTGACTTGAGGCCCAAATGCCCCAGAATCGAGCAACGGAATTGGGGGGGGGGGGAGAATATATATTGGAAAATGTATTGGTTAAATTCTCGCGTCGCCTGTCGCTATTCTGGGAGTCCTGCAGCCGTACGGAGAGAGGATATAAAAGGATGGGAACGTTAAGACATGTGTTGTTTTTTTCTAGTGTTTTGTAGTGTTTATATAGTTTGAGGGTTGGTGTTTTGTTTTGTTTTTTAAATATTGTAAGCTTCCCAGAGTTAACCTAGGGTAAGATGGGTGGCCAATAAATTTGACAGACAGACAGAGATGATAGACAAGTCAGTTGTAGGTAGGTAAGTGGGAAGGAAGGAAGGAAAGATAGGGATGATAAAAGTGTAGGTAGGTAGATAATACCTATATATACAGATAGACAGAGTTAGAAATAAGAGAGTAGATAGCTAATTAATTAGATGGATGGGTAGCTAGATTAGACAGACAGACAGACAGATAGATAGATAGATAGATAGATAGATGGATGGATGGATGGATGGATGGATGGATGGATGGATGGATGGATGGATGGATGGATGGATGGATGGATGATAGGTAGATAGATATGGTAGATATCGATTAAATAGATAGATATAGATGATAGGTAGATAGGTAGATAGGTAGATAGATAGATAGATAGATAGATAGATAGATAGATAGATAGATAGATAGATAGATAGATAGATAGATAGATAGATAGTTGGATGAAAGGTAGATAGATATGGTATAGATTAGATAGATGATAGATAAGATAGAAATATGATATATAGATAGGTGACAAGTAGAAAGATGATAGAGATAGATAGACAGAGATAGATAGGTAGAAATATTAGATATAGAAAGAAATATGATATAGACAGACAGACAGACAGACAGACATACATACATATATATATATATATAAATAAAGAGAGAGAGAGACAGACAGACAGACAAGTTAGACAGGTAGATGGATGGATGATGGATAACATGCATAGATGATAGGTACGTAGGCAGGCAGGCAGACACATAGAGAGACAGATTATGGAAAGTTCTGGGTTCAAGAGTGAGAGCCAGCAAGGAGTCCGAGTCCATTTCAGGTGCACCTTCCTACTTACCTGCCCATCTTGCTGCAAATGGTGATGCAAGATTTGGGAGTGAGGTTGTTGGTGGGGGGTCAGGATGTGCATGAAGGGAGCCGGGGGGTAGGCGGCGGCCGTGGCAGGGTTGATGGGCCCCCCGCTGCCAAGCGCCGACGGCAAGTTGAAGGAGGCCGCTGGCGTCCCGGTGTGAAATCCCTGCTTCTCAAAGGACTGCTGCGGAGGGAAGGAAACGGCTCACAGGCTCTCTCGTTCCAAACGGGGCAACTTTTTAAGATCCGCAGACTTCAACTCCCAGAATTCCCCAGCCCACAGTCCTCCACATGGCGTTCCCACGGCTAAGGAGGAACTAGAACTCACCGTCAGCTGGTGATTGGCCAAAAATCATCCAGCCAACCAACTTTCACTTCTAAGGCAGGACTAGAACTCCGTGTCCTGGTAATTGGCCCAAAGTCCCCCAGCCGACTTTCACGCCTAAGGTGGGACTAGAACTCCCCAACACCTAGTGATTGGCTCAAAGTCCGCCAGCTAAATTCCAAAGCTTTAAGGCAGGACTAGAACTCCCCATCTCTGGGTGATTGGCTCAAATTCC
The DNA here is from genome assembly GCF_964273705.1 of Natrix helvetica. Lineage (NCBI taxonomy): Eukaryota > Metazoa > Chordata > Lepidosauria > Squamata > Natricidae > Natrix > Natrix helvetica. The sequence goes on from NC_138563.1 coordinate 2,086,328, forward strand.
CCCAGCTGACTTTTATGTCTAATGCGGGACTAGAACTCTCTGCCTCCTGGGGATTGGCCCAAAGTCACCCGGCAAAATTCCATGCTTAAGGTAGAACTAGAACTCAAAAGTCTCCTGGTTGCAATATCGGAACCGTAACCACTGGGCCAGACTGGCTGTTATCCCTGTCATCTTTTTATCCCTTGCCTCCCAGGGATAAATACACTTTTTCCCCCACGACTACCAACCTGCGTTTTAGAATAAACAGACCCAGAGATATCAGGTACTCCTGTGTTACTGGATGTTACAGAAACTCCTGGAGAAGAAGAGAAAAAGGGGGCGGGGGGAACGGAGCAGAATTAGCAATTAAGGATCAACCGGTTAGAATTAGCATCTAAAAGGGGGGTTAGAAACTTGTGTGGCCGATACGAATTGTCTGTAAATCGTGAATTCTTAGACAGAATAGAATAGAATCGAACAGAATAGAGGAGAGAGAATAGAATGGAATTCTTTATTGGCCAAGTGTGATTGGACACACGAGGAATCTGTCCTTGGTGCAGATGCTCTCAGTGGACGTAAAGACAAAATACATTCATCAAGAATCATAAGAAACAACACTTAGAGATAGTCCTAGGTTACTAATAAGCCATCAAATTATAGTAGGAAACAAATAAAAACAATATAAATTGAAAATACAAGCAACATGGTTATGGCAGCAGAGTCGGAGAGTGAGGAAGGTTGGGGAGGAACCTGGGCCAGTCCTGGAGTCTGGGGAAGGCTCGGAGGAGGGCTCTGTGTCGGAGGCAGAGAGGGGGCCAGGACCGTCTGACAGTTATCAGCTGCCTTCAGAGTCAGGCATCAGTGAGGCAGAAGAACAGCTGGAGCCTCTTCCCAGTGTGCGCATGCGCAGAGCTGCCAGAGGAAGGGAAGAGCTAAAGAACAGGGGTAGATTTGGGAGGAAGGCCACAGGTGGACGATGAACGGCCCCTCCCAGAGGAAATGAAAGAGGGGCGAAAGGGGAGTGGAGTTTGCAGGAGACCATTAGTTCGCTTAATTGGTTCGTGACTCTCCGAGACTCCTGGCCAGGTTTTGCAGATATCGGCCTGGCAGCTCTCCAAGCCAGATAAGGTCTGTGACTGCAAATCCTCCCTTGAAAGACTTTGCTGGAGGTGAATGAGCAGAATTCACAGTCAATTAATAAAAAGGTTTTCTTTTGTCGGGACCAGGAGTTGGCTTCAGGCTCTCGGGAAGCCTCGCCCAGAACAGGTTCTGCTCCTCCCCACTCCGTGCAAATCAAAGCCCCCCCCCATGCCCGTTCAAAATCCCCTTACCCGTGCTGTATCCGTGGGACCCATAACCACTGGCTTGCTGAAATGGGGCAGCCGAGGCATTCACGCTGACATTGACGCTGTGCTGTTTGGAAGAAGTCGGGGCGACCTGGGGAAAGCGGAGGGAGGGAGGATGAGCTGGGGAAGGAGGAGAGGGAGGGGGAGAGGCAGGGAGGGGGCTCACCCACCCTCCCATCCTCTTTTAATCCCACAGCAGGCTGGCAACACTCACAGGAAAGACAGCGGGCCCATACTGGAAGGTGCTGGGCAGCCCAGGAACCCCAGTGTAGTAGGGCAGGCTGGTATAACTGTAGCCAGGCGGCAAGGCCGGGTTGAGGAAGGTCTGTTGGGTGGTATGATGCGTTTGGGTCTGGTTCTGTTGAGGCTGGGCCAGCGTGGTCGCTGGTGCGGGGGAAGAGGCATCGCCTCGGCCAAATTTCGTGAGATCACCTGAAGAAAAAAAAAAGGGGGGTAGGGACACGTAGGTAAATTCGTGCCCTGGTAAATTCGTGCCGTGCGGGCAGGATGGTGTGATGACCCCCGGGGCACGGCTAACACTTCAGGAGCTCAGTGTTTATTCCCGACAAATGCGCCTCCCCCACAGCGTCTCCTTAAGTCTCATTCCCCAGGTGTGCCTTGAGAAGAGACAGCCAGGGCATTCTTCTCCCTGCGCTGTTCACGCCTTCTTTCCACTCTCCCTGCTCTTGGATCAGGAGGCAGTGGTCCTTGCTCCTCGCCTGAGCTCTGCCTCTCGTGTTCACTGCTTAGCCCTTCTTGGTCATCCTGCCCCCACTTCCTCCAAGCAGGGTCAGTCAGGCCTTTCAGAATTGGGATGGCTTGGAGGAAGGGGGTGGGGGCAGGATGACCAAGAGAGGCTAAGCAGTGAACATGAGTGACAGAACTCAGGCGAGGAGCAAGGACCACCGCCTCCTGATCCAAGAGTACGGAGAGTGGGGAGATGGGGAGAACAGTGCAGGCTGACCCGACTATTCAGGAGAAGAACGCCCCCACCCCTTTTCGCAAGGCACAAGGCCCCCGCTCCGAAGACAACGAAGCCGCCAAACCAGGCGAAAGATTTGGTTTGCCATCTGTTTTGCCCCAGAGGAGTCTCCCTCCTTTCCGGTCTCGCCTTTTACCAGAATAAGGGTTGCTGTTCAAGCTTGCATCTCTTCCGGTCAGAGGGGTGGTTGGGGTGGGGAACGGGATACTGTAGTAGTCCTGGAAGGAAGGGAGGGAGGAGGAAGAAGAGGAAGAAGGTGAATTTACACACCAGGAACAGGAAATTACGCTTGCAATACTTGACAATTAAAAGGGGGGGGGGGGAGATACCACAGCAGCGGATTTCGTTTAAAAAAAGAAAAAGAAAAAAGTCCTTAGAAGAGAAACCTGGCAGATAGCAGGTAGTTCTCAACTTATAACTGTTCGTTTAGTGTCCATTCAAAGTTACAACGGCACTTAGAAAAGGGAGCTAGGACCATTTTTCACTGTTAACAGCCATTGTAGCATCCCCAGGTCACGTGATCCAAATTCAGCCGCTTGGCAACTCGCATTTATGACGGTCGCAGCCTTCCCAGGGGCCAAGCAATTCCCTTTTGCGACCTTCGGGTAAGCAAATTCAAGGGCGAATCCCTTCACAACCGAGGGACGAATTTAACCAGTGCAGCGATTTTTTGTGTCATTTTATTCTATTTTACATACTTGCGTATTACCCTTATTTTTCAGAGCATATCAGACGCACCAGGATTTTGAAGAGGTAAATTAAAAAAAAAAGTTTGCACTCTGCAGACCTCCTAAACCCTCCACACGTCAGTTTTTGTGAAGGGGGTGGACTTTCGGGAGGCCAAAAATGCTGTATTCAGTGTGTAAGTCGCACCCAGATTTCCACCCTCTTTTTTTTGGGGGGGGGGGGGAAGGTGCGTCTTATATTCCGACAAATCATCGTATTTTATCCTACAACTGTTGCATTTTTACCCTACTCTCATTTTAAATGGTTTGTTTGGAAACTTTCAACCGCGGCAACAGCGTTCGTAAAATGGGGCAAAGCTCGTGTCACCAACGTCTCGCTGAGCAACAGAAATTTTGGGCTCTGTTGTGGCCGTAAGTCTGAGGACTGGCTGTTGGGGAAGGCTGGGTTTAACTCACCAAGGGGAACCTTGTCTGCAGCATCTGTAAGTCATCGTAGCCGTAAACTTGCGGCTGCAACAGAAACAGAGTGAATTACAAGTTGAGAGAGAGAGAGAGAAAGACAGACAGAGAGAGAGAGAGAGACAGGGTGGGAGGAGAAAGATATCAGGAAATCTTCAAAACGTTTCTTGTCAGAGCCTTCCCCACACTCCAGGACTGGCCCAGGTTCCTCCCCAACCCTCCTCACTGCTTGAATCTGCAACCAGCTCTGCTGGCAGGCCACAACAAGTGGGAGGAAAAATCATGATATTTTAGGATAAATGTTTACTCTGGACATTTCACTTCTTAAAATCCCTGGGAGAACAGCTACTTTAACTGGTGTCCTCTGTTAACAGCGACAAGATTATCTGATTTAGAGATGGGCTGAGGAATAAACTAGGTTTTCTCTCCCCGGTGAAAGAGAGGATCCCGCCCTCCTTATTTGCAATTTTTTTCTTCTTTTTGCGAACGGGTGTCCGAGACAGTTGTTGTGAGTTCAGGCAGTGTTTTGAGGGGCTGCGTCAACCACATCCGGTACTGCTCGGGGTTGTTCTCCCACGCGCTGTCCCTCCTGCTCCTCTACTGGTTTAAGAGTGGAGTAGGATCTACTGGCGTGGGTTGGCTGGTGGGGAGGATGGCCCGGTGGGCCTGACTCACCGGGTAGGCGTGCAACAGCCCTGGAGCCATGATGTATGGGTTCGGCAGCAATGGTGGCACGCCGGGAGGCAGGTTGGGGGGAGCCTTTCCTATAAGGATAAAGAAGATGGAGGAGGGGGAGGAAAAGAAGCGGAAGAGGAAGAAAAAGGAGAGGGAGGAGGAGAAGAAAGGGGGAGGAAAGGAAGAGGAGAAAAAGAGAGGAGG
>NC_138563.1:2090858-2253630 GCF_964273705.1 Natrix helvetica
CTGGTCCTTGAGGAGGCACCTGACGTCGTGGCTATGGAGTTGCGTGTGGTGGCCGTCACGGTGGAGTTATTACTGAGGCTCAGGCCCAGGCTGCTGACGCTGCTCAGGCTTGAGGGGGCGCTGACCACCGGCGGTGCGGCCGAGACCGTACTGGAGGCGGTGGAGAAAGTGCTTGTAGAAGAGTGGAGCACAGCTTCGCTCTCCATGCTGGTGTGCTACAGAAAGGAGGGGGAAGACGATGGGAGAGAAAGGCATGAGGAGGAGACGGTGCAAAGCCGAGAGAGGTGGTGTCTTAATATTGAATTCTAGTCTATTCTATTTAATATTCCTCAGATATTTCTCTCTTGTCCCTCGTTCAAGGACCCCCACTCACCAAGAGAGTCGAAGTTGACGTGCGACCAGAGGAAGTTGAGGAAGAGAGGCTGTTCTGTTGGGCAGGTAAGGTACTGTGGAAAGAAACAGCGAGGCGGGGAAATCAACATTTTAATCATTTCTCTTCCTTCCAGGTTCACAATCATTTAAGAAGAACTAGGTTTTCTCCCACACGGATTCTCTGGCGAAATCAAACTAAAAGACCCTCGTTTTCCTTAATCCTTGTCGTTGCTGCCTGTCTTCGGAAATGCAGGCGTTAAAGTCCTCGATTTACGGCGACCGTGGAGCCCAAATTTTCTGTCGTTTTAAGGGAGGCATCCAAGTTGAGGTTCGCCTCATTGCGTGACCTCCCTTGCCACAATTGTTAAGCGAAATCGCCAGCCGCTGTTGAAGTTAGTCCAGGGCTCGGCAAGCTTAAACACTCAAAGACCCACAAAGATCCTAACCCGCCGTTCAATTCTGGAGTCGACCGGAAGTCCAGTTCCCCCCACCATAGAGTCTCCTCCTAGCATGGCATCCTTTTTCCTCTGCCTGACCTAAGCGAAACCCTTATCGATTGGGGAGCTGACCGGAAAACCCGCCCCTTCCCATAGAGTCCCCTCCTGATACGCCCTGCTTGCACCCCACAAACTGGAAGCGCCTCTCAAAACGGTGACGCCGACTGGCGACAGGCAGCCGCAGCAGAGGGATGAGAGAATACAGGCAGTCCTCGACTTACAACCACAACGGAGTCCAACATTTATGTGGCTAAGTGAGACCTGGGTGAAGTGAGTTTTGCCCCCGCGTTACGACCTTCCTTGCCACGATTTGTTAAGCAAATCTCGACAGGTGTTTAAAGTTAGTTGTGAAGTCCATCGGGCTTCCCCGTTGACTTGGCTGGACAGAAGGTCGGGAAAAAAGGGAAATCGCATAACCCTGGGACGCTGCAACCGTCGTAAATACGAGTCAAGTGGACAAGCGCCTGCATTTTGATCCTGGGACCGGGGGGGGGGGGGGGGGGGCTGTCTAATGTAAAGTTTACTCTTTCCAAGGGAGCTTTATAGGGTTTTTGGAGGGCTTTGATAGATGCAAGATTTTGGGCCCAGAGGCGCCAAAAACAAGAGTAATCGATAAAAGGTTTCGCTTAGGACAGGCAGAGGAAAAAGGATGCCATGCTAGGAGGAGACTCTATGGTGGGGGGAACCGTAACCGTAAGCTCAAGGCACGGAAGGTGGAAGAGTTGGGGGGGGGGGACCTCGCTGGCAGCAGGCCCCTCCAATCTCGCTGGTACCTGCTGTGTTGCGTGGCGGCTGTATTCGAGATCTCCTCAGCGTGATTCAGGCTGCTGAGCACCGAGGAATGCTGGGTGGCCGTGGTCAGCAGGGAGGCAGCCGACACGGTGTCGCTCAGAGGGGCTGTGATGCTGGGGGCCGAAGGGGAGTCGGATTTTACCGCAGACCCGGCGGAACCTGGTGGGGAGGGGGGAGGGGAGGTCAAAGAGGCAAGAGAGAGGCAGAGGGCTTAAGCAGCGAATAGGGCTTTGGGGGGGGGGGTTGCCAATGGCAGAATGGGAAGGGTTCCATTGGTTCCCCCATTTGCTGATGGGATTTCGCTGGGGATGGGCACTTCAAAATGACCGTGTTAGGACCACCGTTCCTCAGCCCCTGTTGGCTTTTAAGATGCGAGGACTTCAACTCCCAGAATTCCTGCGGAATTCTGGGAGTTGAAGTCCACGCATCTTAAAATGGCCGTGGTGGAGAAACACCTAGGTCTGTGATGGCAAACCTATGGCACACATGCCACACTGGTCTTTGCGGGCATCGGAGTGCCAGGAAACGGCCCGAAAGATAGCCAAGAGCTTTTTGGGGGGGGGCGTTTTAGAACGAGCAGGAGGCAGAGTCCTGATCCCGACAAAACCCCTTTCATTCAACGCATGTGAATTCCTCTCCTTCGCATTCAGCCAAGGCCTGGCAAACAGCCTTTCAAAGGAGGATTTATCAACACAGACCTTATCTAGTTTGGAAAGCTGCCAATATTTTCCCCATGAGATGCTGGGCAAGGGAAGACTCTGGGGCACAGAGTCTCGGAGATTCACGGACAGATCTTCGCACTCCTGAAACGCATCTAAGGACCGGACGAAGGAATTGTTTCCTGCAAAAGCCCCCTCCCCTTTCGCTCCTCTTTTGTTTCCTACGGGAGGGGCCGTTTAGCGTCCACCTGTGGATTTACTCCCAAGTCGACCCTGATTTCTCAGCTGTTCTTTTCCCCTGGCACCTCTGCGCCAGCTCTTGGGAAGCCCAAGTCAGAAACTCTCCCCTCACATGCCCAGGCAAGGGGGCTTACCTTCAGTTGTCTGGGTGGTTTGCAACGGCGTCGGTGGCACCGAGCTGAAGCCATTCTAGAGAAAAGGAACAAGATATATACATTTTTCTCCCGCCTTTTAAGATTTTACAGGTAACTTAAAAGCGGTGAACATTATCTAATACTCTTTCCTCCCATTTTCCCCACAACAACCTTGCAAGGTGGGTTGGGCTGAGAGAGAGAAACTGGTTGGAAGGCTCCCAGCTGGCTTTCATGCCTAAGGCGGGACTAGAACTCTCCGTCTCCTACTGATTGGCCCAAACTTATCCAACTGGCTTTCATGCCTAAGGTGGGACTAGAACTCCCAGTCTCCTACTGATTGGCCCAAACTTATCCAACCGGCTTTCATGCCTAAGGCGGGACTAGAACTCCCCGTCTCCTACTGATTGGCCCAAACTCATCCAACCGGCTTTCATGCCTAAGGTGGGACTAGAACTCCCATTCTCCTGGTGATTGGCCCAAAGTCACCCAGCTGGCTTTCATGCCTAAGGTGGGACTAGAATTCTCTACACCACCTGCCTTGCTCTGGAATTCTCCCTCTTAAGGATAAGCTTTTGTGGGCCTGAGGGCGCCCAGGAGATCCAGCCTACCTTGGCCTGGCTTAAGTCTTTTTGGGGCGAGGACGAAATGGAGTTGGGGTACCGCCGGGTCTGAGTGGATCTCTGCTCGTACAGTGGTCCCTGAGCACTGTTCTGGGAGGTATACGTTGCTGCGGGCATGGTGCCACTCGGGAAGGTCGGATCCTGGCTCTTGTTGGAGGAAATCGTGGGCAGAGACTCGCTAGGAAGGGAGAACGAGAGAAGATACGCAGCGTGAGTGGATGAGATATGGGGGGGATCCCAGAAGGGAAGAGAACCATGTCTGCCTAGATCAGGGATCCCCAACCTTTGGGACCACTAAATTCATAATTTTAAATCCTGCGGGCCACTAATATGATCTGCCTAATGACAGGCTGCGTGGGTGTGGCCAGGATGGTCATGTGACTGGGTGGGTGTGGCCAACTCAATGTCACTCACGTCGAGGGGCGCCTCGCCAGCCTCTACTCACCCCTCCACTCCCAGACCCTCCTCGCCTGCCCACCCGGGCTTCTTAGGGCCCCAACAGGAAGCCGTTGCTGGAGCTAAGCAGCCTCCAGGAGAAAGAGTTGGCAAAACAGCTCAGTTCAAATTGGATCTGACCGAGAAGGCTCCGCAGAATCTCCCTGAGGACTAGGAGCATGGGCCTTCCAAGCAGAGGGAAGACCTGCGAGAGTGCAAGGCCAGGAGGCTCAGCGGGCTGAGATGGTCAGCCAGTTCCAGGCCATGATGCCGTCCCACTGGAATGAGACCCTCCGACTCTTCGCCACCAGAGTCACTTCCCTTCAACCTTCACCCAAAGCCCCCCACCAGGAGGCTGAAGGAGACCCCAAGTTGGAATTTCTCCGCCCCCCTCTGACCCACACAAAAAGACCCCGAAGGGGGAGACTCTCTGCAGCAACACAAGCGCTCCTTGCACGTCTCCGTCCCAGGGGCCGTAGTTGGGAGGACCCCGGATTTGAGTGCAAGATCAAAAAAGCAAATAATTTTTCTGCGGACCACCAAAATTTTCCTCACGGACCCCCAGTTGGTGACTGCTGGGCTAGATAACTAACCCAGAAAGATAAGAGGACTTGGGAGTACTAGGAGCGATCAACGCAATTGGGCTGATGGTGAATTTCACATCTGCTGAAGCAGATGTTTCTCTGTTGTTTCTGTTTACTTTTTGATTTTTCCCTTTTTTAAAATTCTTTTGAGGTTTATTTTTCTTTTGGATTCTTTCCAATTTTTTTTTGGGGGGGGGTGTTTCTGCATTTCTGCATAGATCTCATTTTGAATACAATAAAAATATATTTAAAGGGGTGTGTGTTTCCCATCTGCACCTGGACCTCGATCCTACCTAACCGATACCTACAGCTGAGCGCCCCCTTGTTGGGAGCGGTTTGGGGTTTTCACCTGGCGGTGCCCGTGTAGAGGCTGTTGGGAGGCTGGCTGGCCGTGGTGCTCGTAGCAGGGGGGGCTTCGTACTCGGAGAGGACGGGCTCCGAACCAAACTGCAAGGCCCCGAATTGCAAGTTGAGTCCCGAAATGTCCGCCGAACCGGGCATCTCCACCGCCAGAGCTGGAATCTGAAGGACGAGACGGTTTGATGGGAGACGGAAGCGCTTTGGCTTTCGGCTTTTTGGCCGCTGAGGTCGGTTTGTGGTTCTAGAACTGGCTAGCAAATATTATTGGGCCCCCCGCTAAAAAGTTGAGGTTTGTATCTTATTATTCTATTCTATCTTATCCTATCCTACCTATTCTATTCTATCCCTCTTATTCTATTCTATTCTATCCCTTATTCTATTCTATCCCTCTTATTCTATTCTATTCCATTCCTCTTATTCTTTTCTATTCTATTCTATCCGTTATTCTATTCTATCCTATCCCTCCTATTTTATTTCTCCTATTCTATTCTATTCATTTTTCCTGTTCTATTCTATTCTATTCTATCCCATCCCTCCTATTCTATTTTATTCTATCCTATCCTATTTCTCTTATTCTATTCTTTCCATTCTATCTCTGTGATCTGTCTCTCTCTTATCAGTGTATCGTCTATCTATCAATTTATATCTATCATCTCTCTCTTATCCCTATCTATATTATATCTTTCTTTTCACTATCTCTATCATCTGTCTATCCCATCTCCCTCTTAATTATCTTAATAAATACAACAGGGTCTAAACCAGTGTCGAAATTCATTTTTTTTACTACCGGTTCCGTGGCTTGGTGGGTGTGGCAGGGGAAGGATACTGCAAAATCCCCATTCCCTTCCCACTCTAGGACCAGCCAGAGGTGGCATTTGCCGGTTCTCCGAACTACTCAAAATTTCCCCTACTGGTTCTCCAGAACCTATCAGGACCTGCTGGATTTCACCCTTGGTTTAAACTTTCTTAAATGCTGCAGAATTTGGCACTAAAAGTACAGGCCTGTTCAGGCGTCGCGAGCAGCCGTCCAGCTATACAGCTGCAACAGCGAATTCGCCCAGGAGCCTGGCGTTTGCTGTGGCATGCGCTGTCCCCCCTTTAAGGCTACGTCCGAGCCCAAAAGGGTCTACTGGCATGCAGATGACCTCAGCCGGATTTGACCCAAACCACGCTTGCTGGGAAACATCCCTCAACCGAGCCTTTCACGCCTTTGCGAAGACGAGAACTCTTACGTTCGTTTCGATTTAAAAGGGATTTAAATCCACGGCACCGTTTCCCTGATTTTCCCCCATTCGGCTGCGTAGAAGGTTGTCAGCCGTAAAAGGACTGCTGCAGGGGCCAAGCATGGCTGTGGCCCTTGGATTTCAGGGAGGGGCCCCTTAGCCCTTCTCAACAAGTCGGCAACTTTTTAAGATGCGTGGACTTGACTCACTTATGGGAATCGACTAGCAGCCTCCTAGTTAGCCAGCTTGAGTGCTGGATTTCGGGCACCATGTCATCCCAACTCCCCCAAAAGGGGGGACAACAGATCCAATTTGAAAGAGGTCCCTCCCCCCCCCAACCTTGTTCTCTCTCTCTCTCTCTCTCTCTCTCTCTCTCTCTCTCTCTCTCTCTCACCTTTGATGTCAAGGAGGCCTTCTTTTTCTGTTGTTTTAATTTTTGCTGGGCCGGCTGAGGACTGGAGGAATCCGGGGACATCTGGGAGACCGGGTTGGTTTTGGTGGCGAGGGGGGAGGACGGAGGTGGCGGAGCCGAAACGGAGGAGGCCGTCGCCACCGGCTGCTTTTCCTGGAGGAACACTTCCATCATGGCGGAGGTGGGGGAAAAGGCCTGCCGTTTGGTGAAGGGGCTGTGCACCGCCGGTTCCAAGGGATTCTTTAGATCTGCGGGACAGAGAGGAAGTTGGGGCACGGGGGCTCCCCCCTTTGCAGGGGAGGCGAAGAAAACGAATAGGTTCCTTGGGCAAAACACCTGGGGGGTGGGAGGTGCCCACGCATGCTGTAGAGCAGGGACAGTTAGGATCCAAGCCAACCCGAGGAGCTTGTTACAAAACCCCTTTCTCCCAGCTTCTGTCATCCTTGGACCAGACGGGCGAATTCATTCTACTTTACTTATAAGGTTACTTTGCCTGAGAGTGCAAATCTCCCGTCTCTTGGGCAGTCTGAGAAACTAGGGAGGGTTGCCCTCCCTGCCTTTTTCTCTACCCGTTAGGCAGCGGAGGGCTCAGCAGCCTCTTATCGAACGGTTCCCCAGGGAGCATTGTCTGGGGACGGCTCGGATGAGGGCTCTGTGTCGGAGGCAGAGAGGGGGCCAGGACCGTCTGACAGTTCTCAGCTGCCTTCGGAGTCAGACATCAGTGGGGCAGAAGAACAACTGGAGCCTGTTCACAGTGTGCACATGCGCAGTTGAAGAACTAAAGAACAGGGGTCGACCTGGGAGTAAGGCCACAGGTGGACGATGAATGGCCCCTCCCAGAGGGAATAAAAGAGGAGCAACAGGGGAGTGGAGTTTGCAGGAGACCATGAGTTCGCTTCATTGGTTCGTGACTCTGAGACTCCTGGCCAAGCTTTGCAACTCTTGGCCTTTCAGCTCTCCAAGCTAGATAAGGTCTGTGACCATAAATCCTCCCTTGAAAGACTTTGCTGGAGGTGAAGGAGCAGAATTCACAGCATATTAAGAAAAGGGTTTTTTTTTTGTCGGGACCAGGAGTTTGCTTCAGGCTCTCGGGAAGCCTCGGTCAGAATAATCATTTCTTCTTTATTTCCTTAGCCAGTTCATCCCATAGATGAGTTAATTCTACTTTATCATAATGTTAAACTTCACCAGAAGCTTCTTTGTTCTCCCGCGGCCTTTTTTTACAGCCTGAGAAACTAAGGAGGGCTCCTTGTGAGTTTTTTTGCTCTGCCTGTTATGCAGCTGAGGGCTCCGCTGTCTCTTATCCGATGGTTCCCTAAGCAGTGTCTCCCCCTTGTCTCCTAAGGCCCTTCCCACATCTCATCACGGCTCCTCTCTTCCACCCCGCAGCTGGAACATCTTACCATACTGCACAAGGGAGGAGGATTGGCTCGTGCTGCCGATCTCCCATGAGGAGGCCGCGTTGCTGCTTCCGGATGGCTGGGGATGTTGGGCCGCCAGCTGGGCCAGAGCCTGGGCCGTCTTGAACTGCTCCAGGAACTGAGAGCCGGTCGTGGTGGTGGTGGCGGCGGGGGTACTGCTGCTGCTCTTCCCCTCCCCCACTTCGCTGAAGCCCTTTGCCAGCATGCCGACCTGGAGCGGGGAGAAGGACGCCCAGCCACAATCAATGCAGATTCTCAAAACAACATTTCTCAACTCAAGACACCATTCTTTTCCAAGAAAGCAAATTAAAAATAACGTACTTTTCGGGGTATAAGATGCACTCCCCTTCAGCGAACTAATGTGCTGAAGCTGACCTTGGCTAAGGACGCTAGCCAGGTGAATACCTGGTAGGCAGAGGCAGAACTCTCCCCCCCCTCCCTCTATTTACCTCCCCCAAAACTAAGGTGCATCTTAAATACGGTACCCTACAAAGATTCTCTTGAGCTTCGGAGGTTGGGGAGGCTCCCTAAATATGGAGAAAGATTCCGGAGGATTCCAATCTTTTTTTCTTAAATTTTATTTTAATTGGGAAGGCCGGTTCGGGAAACCGAAAAGGGAACCACGGGCCGTTTCCTTACCATGCCGTGGTGGGAGAAAGTGTTGGCCGAACCAGACTGAGAGACGGTACTTTGCTTTGAATTGCTGAAGACCAGGGGCTGGTTGAGAGTCGGCGCTTGGGAGGAATCCAAGTTGGGCGATTCGTTCTCCAGAGAGGAAGGTGTCTTCCCTAACAGCACTGCAAGGTCAATTCTAGATGGGGAGAACACCAGGAGTCACTCCTTGAGATGGAGGCGGGGGGGGGGGGGTGTTATATAAATCGACGGATCGATTGATTATATATATGTATGTATTTTAGTGACTGTACACCGCCCCGAGTCCTCTCCGGGAGAGGGGGCGGTCTATAAGTGTGAATAATAAATAAATAAATAAAGTATGTATGTATAATCTGTGTGTGTCTCTGTTCTGTTAAGATACAGCCTGTTGTGCCTTAAAATGGCTTCTACTGTACTGTTATAAAATGATTTCTACTGTACTGTTGTAAAATAGCTTCTACTGTACTGCTGTAAAATGGTTTCCACTGCACTGTTGTAAAATAGCTTCTACTGTACTGCTGTAAAACGGCTTCTACTGTACCGCTGTAAAATGGCTTCTACTGTACAGCGCTGGTGATGTTACCCAGTTGGGTCATGAAACGTCTGCAAGAAAACCACCCAGCTCAGAGAGCACCAAGGACCCCACATTCTCTTCCCCCTCCTCCTCTCCACAAGCCTTATTCGGTGTAACACTCATGATGTTACCTAGTTTGGTCATGAACTTTCTGCCAGAAAACTACTCAAGCTCAAGAGAGCCTGAAGGATCCTGCAATCCTCCTCCTCTCCACAAACCCCACTCCTTTTTCAGCACGGATGATATTACCTAGTTGGGTCATGAATGATGTGGCAAGAAAGCCGCCAAGCTCAGAGAGCACCCGCGGGAGAAAGAGAGAGAGAGAGAGAGAGAGAATGAGAGAGACAGAGACACACAGAGAGAGGAAGAGAGACAAAAGGAATCACCTCTGTCCAGCTGTGATGGTCACATTTTCCACAGGCATCGGCATGGTGGAGACGTTGGAGGCAGTGAAGATCTTCGTTTCTGAAAGCTGGAGCAGAGAGAGAGAGAGAGAAGAATGCAATGAAAACTGCCCAAATTCAGTCAGCAGAAAGTGAGAAAAAGGAATTGGGGAGGGGGGTTTACCTACATCTTCATTCCAGTCCTCAGTCCCCCACTCCTCCGTTGCTGTCCTCCAGGCACCTGCCAAGGAAGAGCCAGAGATCAAAGGTGAGTGGGGGGGGGAGCCTGTTTCAGCACCGGTTACAAAACAAAGGAGGAGGAGGAGGGATTTGTCAGAGAGCAATGCAAAGAGCTAAGCAGGCTGGCAATCCTTGCCCAGACAGACAGAAGCTGGGAGGGAGGGGGGGGGGCAGAGAAAGGCGGGGACACAGCAGCTCAACATACAATCTCCCTCACCCCACCCACCACCAAAGCAAAGAGGCTGGACCCTGGGACCCCCACGGGAGAGAGGAGCTTCGGGGTTTTTGTCCTGACATGTAACTCATGCCCCTCTGGAAAGACTGAATCATCCCCAAATTTAAACTAGGTCTAATCATCAAGATCTAATCCCCAGGATCTAACTATTCCCGAATCTCTAATCAAGATCTAATCGTCAAGATCTAATTATCTGCAAGTCTAAGCTAGATCTAATCATCAAGATCTAACCGTTCCCAAATCTATGTTAGATCTAATCAAGATCTAACCGTTCCCAAATCTGTTAGATCTAATCAAGATCTAACCCTCCCCAATCTAACTTAGACCTAATCATTCCCGTCTATACTAGATCTAATCATCTAGATCTAACCATCCCCCAGTCTAAGTTAGATCTAGTCATCAAGATTCCCAAGTCTATGCTAGATCTAATCAAAATCTAAGCATCCCCAATCCAAATTAAATCTAGTCATGAAGATCTAACCATTCCCAAACCTATGCTAGATCTAATCATCTAAATCTAATCAAGATCTAACCCTCCCCAAATCTAAGCTAGGTCTAGTCATCAAAAACTAACCATTCCCCAATCTAAATTAGATCTAGTCATCAAGATGTAACCATCCTCAATTCTAAGGTAGATCCAACCACCTAGATCTTAACCGTTCGCATCTAACCATCCCCGACGTCTAAGCCAGCTTCCATCTCCAATGGGTTCCCAAGTCTTTTGAAATTATCTTTCTTTCTCATTTCTCCCGTGACAGGATGATCAGAGGCAGCAGGGCAGGGACCTCTGTCTTTGGACACAGATTCTAAGCTTAAGGATACCCAAAAAAAATGGTGCGGGGTATTGGGATTTTTTTGTGGCATGCATATATATGGATAAATTAGTCGTCCTTCTCTTCCTGCGAGGAATACGTGTTAAGACTGGTACACCAAATGAAACTGGCTTGGCCTTCTCCCCCTAAACAGGAAGGTGGCCAAAACACACAAACACCTCCAGTTAGTGACGGACGGTGTTTAACTTTAAGTACTTTGGACTGAAAAGAGCATGGAGACCGCCCACTCAACAGCCGACAGACTAACCCCCTTTTTCCAGTAGATAAACTTTCAAAAGTTCATTTCAAGGTCCAGGAAAAGGCAGCAGGAAGGGAAATCACACCACAAGGCTTTGGGCTGTTATAAAATATATAAATATCTACTGTTGTTTCTGCCAGCTTCCTCCCCCCACTGCCAAGCCCCACCGTGGGTCAATTAACAGGGTCAGGCATTAGAAGAGAGGCGGTGAAGAATGTTTAAAGAGAGGCAGATTAATCTTTGGAAGGATTTTTAATCGAGCAATTGATACCAAGAAGGTCCGTTATTATCTTGACCCTTTACTAAAACTCCAGCTATTTTTTAGTTTTAAATTTTGCATCGCTGTCCTTGCAGGAAAGCATTCTTAAAGCTCAGGCCCACACACTAAGTTTTCCAATTCTAGATTGGTCTTAAATTGTAGGCAATGCAAAGGCTCGCTTTGGGAAATTCACAATACTTCATTCATCTATTTTATTTTATTTTATTTTATTTATGCATCATATTTTAAGTCGTGTAGACCAAGGAGAACACCAGAAAACAATACTAATTGGTAAAAAGAATCCCCAACCATCACAGGGGAAAACCCAACGGCCAAATTCCTACAGCTTGGTAGATAGGCGAGGGACTTAGCCCAATGTGAATTCAACTCGTTTGGAATGCTTTGGGATCCACTGGTGGAAATCTGGATCAGCCCAGTAGATCCAGAAAGAGTTCTGGATGCCGCCCGACTAAACAGACCAATTTTTACAACTGTTTTTCCAACCCCAAACGTGAAGTAAATGGCATTTTAATGCTTGGTGAGGGATGAAGGACACTTTTCTTAAATTAGTTAATATTAGTTTATCTTTTAAACCATATTATTATTTCCCAAACCATAACCATCCTTAAACCACCAATCTGGGAAATCAAAGCTAATTTTCACTTCAAGAAGGGTCAATTCCTCCCACCCACCCCAAAAAAAAACACCCCTTGGGGGATGCGAGGAGTAAAAGCATTAGTAGTAAAAAGCAACAGGCATGTAATTTTAAAAATATTAAAGTGAACGAAACAGAGGGAAAGAAATGAAAGAGAAGGGAGGAAAAAGACAAGACAGTTAACATATCCACAGATAAATTCCAGCTTATTTAAAAAAAATTTTTTTTAAAGATAAAAGATAAAAAAAAAGAGATCCAAGGGCATTTAAGTGCCCCTGGATTTCTCGTACCAGGAGCAGTGTCAAATTTTCGGGGATAATTTGACCCCTCGCCCCTATTGTAATCAACTCCTGAAACAAAACAGAACAAGGAAAGAAAAAGAACAAAAAACAGTATAAAACGGTCAAAATACTTCGAAAGGTGAGACGAGGCGCCCCGCTCCCCCCACCGCCGCCGCCGCCACCCCCAGCCCCGTACCTGTGGATATTGATCAAATTAAAAGGGGGGAGGGGGATACAAGCTCAAATGGTGCTAACTAATCAGGGGGAGGGGACGGGGACGACAGGATGTAAATCTTATGGAAGAGGGAAGTGGGAGTTCTAGACAAGAAGGGGTGAAATAGACAGAGGGATGTATGACCCCTTTTCTTAAATTTTGTTTTTCGTTTTGCTCTACTCTTGATGGTTGCCCAGGCATTGGAGGGGGGCAGAGGGGGGGGGTTACAAAGTCTTCCTGCAAAGCACCCTAAAGCATCCTCATCTTCATTTAATGACCCAATAATCCCTTGCGAGGGCGGAGTCTGGGCAACTGGAGCTAGCAGAGTGTTTTTACTGGCCGGATGACTTTCCCGTTGCCAGAGCGGAGTTTTGTTCAGCAGATAATATTCTGAGTGTGGCCAGAGAGAGAGAAATATCTGCCTCTACCTAGCATCGAATTGGTCAATCTGCCAGGGAAGTGTTTTCTCAACACTTCGGTAAGTCCTCGACTTACAACTGCCCGGTGAGTGACCGTTTGAAGTTCCCAGGGCCTTTTTTTAAAAAAAATGCGACGGGACCATTTTTCTTCACCCTTAACGACCGTGGCGACATCCCCATCGGCCATGTGATTTAAAACTCTGATGCTTGGCAACTGACTCATATTTATGACGGTGGGGGTGCTCCGGGGGAGTGAGGGGATGCGACCTTCTGATGGGAAAGCCGGATTTACTTAAATCGACCGCCCGGCGGACTTAATGCAACCGCAGCAATTGACTTTCAAACAGTGGCAAGAAAAAAATCGGACAACCGCTAAACCCAATGTCTCGCTTGGAGACATAATTTAAGGCTCGGTTGCGGTCGTAAGTCGAGGACTACCTTTAATTAAGAGTCTGGGGGGACATCCCCCTCCCCCATCCTTGTCCCAACAGATTCCACAACAGGTTTTTTTAAAAAAAAGGGGGGGGGAGAAGGGGAACATGAAAAGCGTTTTGAACAATGCCTTGGTTCCAGACGTGAAAAATTAAGATTATCCAGCAATTCCCCAAAGCAGGATTAAAAAAAACTAACTTGGATCTTCCATCATATACATATATATATATGTATATTTCAGGGCTATCGTGGGGGGTGTTTAAATGCTTCTAAAGCCCAAGGTTTTGTGATTACATCCCCCTCCCCACTCCCTGGGGTTTCAGAGGAAGGCTGTTGGAAGACCCCCAACAATTCTTACAAACTGGAAACTGATGGGGAAAGCAGATTCACTTCAACCACCATTTAAAACGGAGGCTCATCGCAGCTGGAAGATCCCCTCCAGACCAAGGCGATTCCCCCCCCCCCCGGTCTGGTTTGGAAGGAGATCTACCCCCCCCACCCCACCCCAACCAAGGCAGTACCAGACCCCGGTTACTCACTCGTCCCATCGTCCGGCTCAAAACTTCCCGTACTGTTCCATGTGTTGCTGTTATTGCCATAACTTTCGTCCGTGTTGGAGGGTTCGGCGTAGTCCGCGGGGTTGAAAGTCCTGGGGGGAGGAGGAAGCAAAGAAATATCAGCAGGAGGCTGTTCTCTGAGACATGATTGAGCCAAGATGGGTTGCTAGCCCCTGGTGAGGAGACTGGAGACGGATTTGTGAGTCAGCCCTTCCCAAATCCATCTGAAGTCAAGTCTCCTCACCGGGGGACCGGTAACGCATCTTGATCTTATTGGAAGGACCGTGTTTGTCCCAATAACGTCTCTCTGATGTTATTGGGGGGGGGGGGTGATATTATAGGGTGTGTGTGTTATGGGACCCTCCTATATTTATTGCAACCTTCTGCTGCCTGGGATGCAGCTGGTGTTTTTATTGCGACCGCAATCGGGCATGGAACCTTGGTTGCATAAATTCAAATCCAGAAATCACACACAGATAACGGATTCAGATGGATTCATTAACTTCTTTATATACATAAGAAGAAATGAATAAATGTACAATACCAACAGATGATTTTTCAAGTAAATACAAGGCAGGAGAGTTACAGGCAAACACAAGCAAATAGTTTCGTATCAGTAGACAAACCCAGACAGACAGCTAGTTTACTTCTCAGAGCAGCAGGCTGCTCAAGTTTCTGTTTCAATTCTCTGCACCGACTCAGATCTGCTTAAGCTCCCATTGGCTGACTTAAGTCGCTCTGCCTATTCATTGGCGGACCTTGTTCCCATGTCTCTTCCCAGTCATGGATATTTTGACAGAACCAACTCACAAACCCAGAGGGAAGCTTACCCCATGCCTTGGGCAGAAAATCTTCCTCCCCGTCGTCCAGATCCGCCTGAAGAGACAAAGGAACGGTTTGTTAGAATGCCCTTTTGACACTCGTGGTTGCCCGGGGGCCTGCTTTTAAACCAGGTTGAGTGGCTTTGCCGTGGTCTTAGTAGCCAAGCCAGGCAAACGAAAAGAGATGAGAAAGTCCTGTTTACAATTGCGACTTTGAAGGAGCCATTTACGAGATTCGTTCGGCTTAAATTGCTCAATAAACAATGATTTGTTGCAGGGTTACAGATGGGCCACCTGGGCTTTCCGGCTCTCACCTCTGCCTCGCCCACGTCCCCGCCGGCCTCTCTCCGTGCCTCTGCCAGAAGATCCACTTGTCTTGCTGCCATCCAGTCCGTTCTCTTGGCCCCGAACTGCAAAATACAACAAGGCGTTGGGAGATTTGCAAGTGAGGAACCGGGGACAGAGAGAGGGGAAATATGGAAGGAAAAGCCAAGGGGGGGGGCTCGACCCAAGACCGAGCACGCTTGCGGATCAAGACCGGTGCCTCTTAAAAACTGACTCGGTTATGCCTCAAACGTGGCAATAACCAGGGGGGAAAAACTAACCACACGGTTGTACGGTTGTGGTATAGAGAAAGCCACACAGTCCGGCGTGCAATTGTACCTGTTCGTTGTACCCCGTTCTTTTAAGCTGAACCTCAGAAGCACGAAATTAAACGATTTCCAAGAGAATAAACTCGATAGGCAGTCCCTGACTTACAACAGCTCGTTTAGCGACCGACGTTACAACAGCGGTGAAAAAAAGCAAGTGAGGACCATTGTCCCCCACACACTTTTATATGACCGTTGCAGCCCCCCGGGTCGCATGATAAAATGCCAGACGCTTGGCAACTTTGACTCCCATTTATGACGGTTGGGGGGGGAGGGGGTCACGCGGTCCCCTTTCGTGACCTCCCAACCAGCAAAATCCATGGGGAGATCAGATTCACTTTAACAACCGTGTTCCTCGCTTAACCACGGCAGCGTTTCACTGAACAAGAGCGAGCGAAGACGAGTCGTAAAAACGGGGCCAAACGCCCTTCGCAACGGTCTCGCTCAAGCAACATAAATTGGGGGGCTCAATTGTGGTCGTAAGACAAGGACCACCTGTTGAGGAAGGTTGGATTTAGCTATAGTCCTTAGACTTATAACCTAACTCACCCACGGCTCAAGGACTAATTATATCAAGGCATTTCTTCCCCCCCTCAGCCCCCCCCCCCCAAAACCCCATGACTTTCTCAGCCAGGACGCCTGGATATAATTCCACAAGAGATTTACCCTATTTTTCTGAGTATAAGACGCATCGGAGTATAAGACGCACCATGATTTTGAAGAGGTAAATTAAAAAAAAAAGTTTTTGCACTCTGTAGGTCTCCCAAGCCCTCTGCACGCCTCCTTTTTTGCACACACACACACAAAAGGGGGGGGGCAAAAATGAGCAAAAATAACCCGGTTTTTGTTGCATTTTGCCCTCCCCAGCCCCCAGGAGCACTCTGGAAGCCTCCTAAAGGCTATGCACGGCCATTTTTGCAAAGGGGGAAGGGTTTCGGTAGGCCAAAAATGCAGCATTCAGTGTATAAGATGCACCCAGATTTTCACCCTCTTTTTGGGGGGTGGTGCGTCTTATCCTCTGAAAAAATACAGTAATTATATCAAGGCCTTTCCCCCCCCTCCCAATCCCCCCCCCCATGACTTTCTCAGCCAGGAGGCCTGGATATAATTCCACGAGAGATTTACTTCTTTAAAAAAAGAGAGGGGGGGGGAGAAGAAAGAAGCAACCGGTCTCCAGAACGACCCCTCTTGATTTTCTATATCCTGCCGTCCTTTCTCTCTCTCTGAACAGCCGCGAGAAGGGTCTCCCAACAGCCGGCTTTGCTCTTACCAGTCCCCCCCCGGTGGGAGAGAGCGAGAGCGAGAGCATTGGGGGGGAGGGGGGAGGAAGGGGAATGGACTGACTTCCTGCCAGGGTGGAAGCCACCAAAGCAGCCTCCTGGGGAGGGGTGGGGTGGGTGGGTGATGGGAGGGGGGGGGAGACGGACTACGGGCCCTGATTTGGGAGTCACAAATGCCGCAAAGGAACCTTTTGCACCTCTCCTCTGGAGGGTCTATTGCTTTGTATGCAGAATCAGGGGCCTACATTCTCTCCCACGGCTGGCTCCACGGCCTCTTCGGGGCAAGCCGCTCCCCCGTCGCCGGCTGAAGTCCCGCTCTTTTTCCCGGTTCTCTTTGCCTTCTTCGCTGGGTTCCGTCTGCCCGTTGTCTTTCTGTCCCGACACGCCTTTCTTCTTCCCCACCATTTCCCAGGAGTGCTAAAAGATCAAAGGGAGGGAGGGGGGGTTAAAACGGTATTTTGGATGCAGGGGACAAGGCAGGTGGCTCTTGCCTTGTGTCCGTTTGCTTCAACGACCGCGTTTCAATGTTGCGACGGCATTGAGGTTGGGCAAAAGGGGACTCAGGAGCGATTTTCACACAGATGAAAGTGTGAAATCCACCCACACCCCCATCCTTCTTTCTCGCTTTCTCTATCCACCCATCCTTCTCTTTCTCACTGTCTATCTACCCATCCCTCTTTCTCACTTTGTCTATCCATCCACCCATCCCATCTCCTTTCTCGCTTTCTCTATCCATCCATCCATCCCTCTTTCTTGCTTGCTTTCTCTATCCATCCATCCATCTCTTTCTTTATCCATCCACCCACCCATTCCTCTTTCTCCTTCTCACTTTCTCCATCCATCCACTCATTTCTTTCTCGCTCCATCCATCCATCTCTTTCTCTTTTTCCCTATCCACCCACCCACCCATCCAATTTCTAGAGTTATCCACCTCAGATGGCGGCGTCCCCCGTGGTCGCAGGATCAAAATCCAGACGCTCGGCAACTGGCTCATATTTACGACGGTTGGCGTGTCACGGGGTCATGTGATCTCCCCTTCAATGGGAGCCAAATCATTGGGAAAGCCAGATTCACTTAACAACCGTGTGACTAACTGAACAACTGAAAGGAATTCACTGAAAGACCGTGGCAAGAAA
The DNA here is from genome assembly GCF_964273705.1 of Natrix helvetica. Taxonomy (NCBI): domain Eukaryota; kingdom Metazoa; phylum Chordata; class Lepidosauria; order Squamata; family Natricidae; genus Natrix; species Natrix helvetica. The sequence goes on from NC_138563.1 coordinate 2,108,469, forward strand.
GGGCGAAAAAAGGGGCCAAACTCACTTAACCATGAGTTGTCACTTGCCGGTTGGCTGAATTTTGATCCGGTGACCAATGCTGCACCGGTCAAGTCATATATTTTTTTCTCTCAGTGCCGTTGTAACTCTGAACGGTCATTAAACGAACTGTTGCAAGCGGAGAGCTACCTATATTATTTAGAAAACGTACAACCCACAGTGAAAAGAGCCAAGGTGTTTTCAGCAAACAGCTCGGCTTTGATGGGGTTTGTACGTCGCACTGAGCTGGAACGGAATGTTTCTCCCCCTCCGCCGGACTACCCAACCAATCAGCCACAGCCCAACTGAGCCCCACATCTACCGTGTCCGGGTTCCCCTCCAACAGCACGTTGATGGCTCTGTTGACATCTCCGTTGCAGTCGTGCAGGGCAATCACACACTCGTCCTGATTCTTGCCTGTGATGTCGATCAGCTGCGGGAGGAAAAAAGAAACGATGAGAATGAAATAGAACACAAACAGGGATAAAAGAGAATTATTTGTAGCTCAGGGTTGACCCCAAGAAGGGTGGATTTGATTTAAATCACTAGTAAAAAAAAAGGCTTTACATTTAAATCATAATTTTTAAAGAGCAGCTATCATAGGTGCTGTGAAACTGTGTGAAAGCGTCAATGTTGCCTTGAATGATTTACCAAAAATGTAAATATTGCAGACTATACAGCCTCATGCTACATAAGTAAGCTCCATTTCATGCTGAATAAACTAATTATTAATGTATCTTAAGTAGAAAACTATCTTAAGGTATTTATTCCAAAAGCGTTTGATTAAAATAAGTTTGATAAAAATCAGAAAAATCCAATTTAAAATTTGAAAAATCTGATTTTTTTAATTTTTTTAAATAAAACCTGAACCAAAGCAGCTTCGCTCCCTCTCAAGCCACGAACCACAAATATTCCTCTTTTGAATGTCCTCAGAAGGCACAAACAGTTAATTTCCTGACGCACTGCTGTTCCTAGTTTGTTACTCTATTTTTATCTCAAATATCCTTCATCCTTTTTTCAGAAAACGACTTGCTTTTCTGGTTTACGGTTTTTACTGAGTTGTAAAATAAGATACACAATACGAAGGTAAATAGGAAAACGGTGGGGAGGAAGAGGGGGAAGATAAGAAAAAAGGAACGTTGACTTCCGACTCCGTCTGTTGCAGTAAAATAAGGCATTAACATCAAATCACAGATTTTTCCCCCCATAATAATATGAACAAGCCATTTCTATAAAGACCTATCAATCTAATTGGTAAAAATCAAAGTTTCATTCTTTTCCACTTCAAGCACAAAGTTCAGAAGCTATCCCCATGTGGAAATAAAAGTACTTTATAGTCTTTTTTAAAATCAAAGTAGTCACTTTTGGCATTTCAACCAACTCTATCAACTTCTGCGCCCATTTGTCCTCGTGCTGCTGTCAAAGAAAACAACTTTGGCTTTTCGGACCAACGACTCAGCAATTATTTTAACGAGGCAAGCGTTCTCTCTTTCACCCTGCTTTGAAAATGTCGAAAAGGCTCCTTATTTTTTTGCTTATCTAGCCTCCTTCCCTTCGCGTAATAAAACTTGCAACAGCCAAAACAAAAGTCCTAAATTTAAACCAGCTACCTGCACATTCTTTTCCCCAGGAAACAAACATCAAAAAATTTAAAAAATAATATTTCCTGGCAGGCAGGAGAGAGAGAAAGGCAGGATGACCCAGCCAAAAATCCACCAGTGTGACTCTATTAGCTGGAATCAGGGCAAAGGACTATTTCAAAGCTACTTCTATCCTGGAACAGATTGGCTGGGGATCTTAACGAACGAGAATCAAAAGTCAAGGCAGCCATAAAAATTTTGTTTGGAAGTGATAAAATACTAAAAAGGCAGCTGTTTGAGTTACGTTATTGGATGCCAATTAGAGAAGCAACTTGGAACTTAGGAGAAATTTCCTGACAGGGACAACAATTAACCGGTGGAACAGCTTGCCACCAGAAGTCATGGGTGCTCTGTCACTGGAGGTTTTCAAGAAGAGATTGTCTGAAATGGTATAGGGTCTCCTGCTTGGACAGGGAGTTGGACTGGATGACCTCCAAGGTTCCTTCCGACTCTGTTATTCTAGTCTATTCTTCTGATGCCAAAGGACTTACTTGTTTCACTTTCTCCTCAAAGTCAGCATCGTTGTGGTCCGAGATCATTTGCGCAAGCCGAATTTGCTCCGCAGTGGCCTGGGATGAAAGAGAAAGGGAAAAATGAGAAGCTCCCATTTCCAAAAGGGTGGGGGAAAAAAAAAAAAGAACGGAGAGACAGGTAAGTAAGTTGTCACCGTTCAGGTAAGGTGCCCTAAATCAGGGATCATCAACCTTTTGGGCCACTAAATCCATAATTTTAAATCCCGCGGACCGCTAATACGATCTGCCTAATGACCGGCTGGGTGGGCGTGGATAGGTGGTCATGTGACTGGGTGGGCATGGCCAACTCGATGTCACTCATGTTGAAGGGCAACTCGCTGGCCTCTACTCGCCCCTCCCCTCCCCTCCTAAGTCCCGCCTTAGGGAAGAAACTGGGTGAGTGACTTTGGGCCAATCTGGGTGAGTGACTTTGGGCCAATCTGGGTGAGTGACTTTGGGCCAATCGCCATTCAAGTTTCCTTGTAGGCATGAAAGTCCGCTTGGGTGACTTGGGGCCAATCGCCAGGAGACTGGGAGTTCTAGTCCTGCCTTAAGGCATGAAAGCTGATTGGGTGACTTTGGGCCAATCACCAGGAGATGGTGAGTTTTAGTTCCCTTTTAGGCATAAAATACAGTCTGGGTGACTTTGGGCCAATCACCAGGAGACGGTGAGTTCTAGTCCTGCCTTAGGCATGAAAGCCGCCTGGGTGACTTTGGGCCAATCCCTATTCCTCTCTCTCGCTCTCTCAGCCCAACCCACCTCACAGGGTTGTCATTGCGGGGAAAAGAGGAGGAAGGAGTATAAAAATTTAAGGTAAAGGTTCCCCTCGCCATATGTGCTAGTCGTTCCCGACTCTAGGGGGCGGTGCTCATCTCCGTCTCAAAGCCAAAGAGCCAACGCTGTCCGAAGACGTCTCCGTGGTCATACAGCCGGCATGACTCAACCCTGAAGGCGCACGGAATGCTGTTACTTTTCCACCAAAGGTGGTCCCTGTTTTTCTACTCGCATTTTTATACCTGCTTTCGAACAGCTAGGTTGGCAGAAGCTGGGACAAGGAACGGGAGCTCACTCCGTTACGCGGCGCTAGGGATTCAAACCGCAGGCTTTTCTGACTGACAAGCTCAGTGTCTTAGGCCCTGAGCCACCACGTCCCTTAATAAAATTATAGAATAAAAATAATCCCCTCGAATGAACGTTCGGGAGGTGGAAGACAAAGACCTCACAATTCGTGGGTGTGCCAATCCCTTGCAACTAGTCGAATATCAAGAGTTTTACCCACAAGGCTGGAATTTGATTGCCCAGGTAACCAGATGCTTGGGTGGAATTGGCTAAGAAAGGAAGGGGAGGGGGGGAGAAGTTTGACTCTTGCTGGCATCCTTCCCTGGCAGCTATCCTCTACAAAAGCCCAACTCCGCCCTCCCTCCCCAGTTCGGCTTCTTGAGTGAGAACAAAGAAAGGTGGAGAAGGTGCACCTTTGTCTCCCAGAAAGACATTAGAGACAGGTGCCACTAAGTCACAACCGAAAAAGCAAGGAGAGGCCGGGCACCTCCGCCAGGCACACCTTCCGGTTACCAAGGAGGCCGCTCGCTCCGCCCTCACCTGTGGCCTCTGCTTGTGCTGTGCCTGGGTCTGTGTTTGTGTCTGCTCCCAGCTTCCCCGGGCTCGGTTGGTGCCTACCGATGTCATCATTTACAGTATATACAAATAACAGTATTTACAAGGCAGAAATCTGTAAATTTGAAAAGAAGAGAGAGAGGTGTTAAAAACGTTAAAAGAGTTTTCTTCGCCAGCCGTTAAACGTAAAAGATCAGGTGCTCTACAGGTAATCCTTCGACTTAAAAACAACTGCAATTTAGCCCCAAATTTCCACTGCTAGGCAAGGTAGTTGTTCCGGGGAAATTCTGCCCCGTTTTACGACCTTGCTGGCCCGAGTTGTTAAGGGATTCAATGCTGCCGTTAAGTTAAGAAACGCAAGGTTAAGTAAATCTGGCTTCCTCACTGACTTTTACTTGTCAGTGGGCCGCAAAAGGAGATCGCGTCTCTCACACACACACACTGGGACATTGCGACCGTCATAAACACGAGTCAGCTGCCAGGCGTTCTGAATTTGGGTCACGTGACCGGGGGGGGGGTTGTCGCAACGGTTGTTAAGTGTGAAAATGGTCCGAAGTCACCTTTTCAGTGCCGTTGTTTACAGTTGCTAAAGAAATGGTAGTAAGACAAGGACCATTTTTATTTTCGGCTAATTTCCAGCCCTTCCTTCAGAGCAACTGAAAGAATCACAAGTCTCTCCCTCCCACCCCAATCTATCCTATAACCTTTTCCTAAGCAAAGTTTCCATGACTAATGGAAAGTTATAGATGGGTCCCTTTCTGTTAGAAAAGGAACAACAACTGTTGTCCACTGTAGCTGGACTTAATTTCTCATTTTTAGCATCTCTTTTGGAGCATCAGGATTTCCTGGTCCTGCATCGAAATCCGCCCTGGCTTCCAGAAAACCAAAGGTGGATTTATAAAGTCACAAATCAGGAGAGGACGAAGTACTTCGGAAAAACCCCAAGGTAGCTGGAAACTAAGTGGGATGTCGTGAATTCCGAGTCAGGATGGGGAAGTTTGTTCAAAACCTCCTAGCTTTGCAGATGCATTTAACCCAGGGCACAGAGTGTGAATCAAGATACAGCAAGCCGCCTTAGGAAGCAGATTATTTCTTGAAATCCAGTATGGAGAAGATCGCTCACAAGAGGGAAATCTGAAACCAAAACTTAGGAGGCCTTGGGTTTTATTAAGGAACAGGACAATTATCCCAGAGTTAGTGTCCGAGTTTTAAATCTCCCTTCCTGAAAGAAGGGATCCTCTTTCTTCCTTCCCTCTGAGAAATCTCTCCACACACATAAGCCACTTCGCAGCAAAATGATTCAACCCAATCTTGATTTTTCCAGGAATCCAATGCGCTTTTTTGCTGGAGGCGCATCAAAAATCTCAGGCAGCAAATGGCTTGTGAAGGAAACCTTTTCAATTCACGGAACCAAGCCGGTTGCTAAACAAAATTTTTAGCCTGGGCAGCAAACACACACACACATACACAGGTGGGAGAAAGAAAGTGATGCAACAAGATTTGTGTGTGTTGTCTCCTGGCTCAGAAATAGAGCCCTCATCTCTGGAGAGACAAGGGGAAGAAAAGATAACTGGGTCTTGTTAAGATAAAGGCGCTATTAAGGGAACTGAGGGCTGTGAAATGTATGTTTGGAAAGGAAAATCTCTCTCCGGTGTCATTTATGCCACACCTGGCCTTCTTATAATCAGAATGGAAAAAAGCCAACGTAGTTCTAGGCTGCATCAACAGAGGGATAGACTCAAGATCAAGTGAAGTGTGAATGCCACTTTATAAGGCCTTGGGAAGGCCACACTTGGAATACGGCATCCAGTTCTGGTCGCCACGACGTAAAAAAAGATGTGGAGATTCTGGAAAGAGTGCAGAGAAGAGCAACCAAGAGGATTAGGGGACTGGAGGCCAAAACGTAGGACAAAGGGTTGCAGGAACGGGGTATGTCTACTTTAATGAAAAGAAGGACTAGGGGAGACATGATAGCAGTCTTCCAATATCTCAGGGGTTGCCACAGAGAAGAGGGAGTCAAGCTATTCTCCAAGGCACCTGAAGGTAGGACAAGAAGCAATGGGTGGAAACTAATCAAGGAGAGAAGCAACCTGGAACAGAGGAGAAACTTCCTGACAGTTAGAACAATTAATCAGTGGAACAACTTGCCACCAGAAGTTGTGAATGCCCCAACACTGGAAGTCTTTAAGAAGATGTTGGATATCCATTTGTCTGAAATGGTGTAGGGTTTTCTGCCTAAGCAGGGGGTTGGACTAGAAGACCTCCAAGGTCCCTTCCAACCCTGTTATTCTATTCTAAAAGAATATACAGAAGTGAGTCCCTCCAGCCAATGACAGCGCAGCGTGTACGCAACAGGAGCACAAAAGAGTGTGAAGGCAGAGGCGCAAAACTGGGACGAAGTAAACAAAGTCTTCGCAGGCTACGATAACAGAGCAACCTTATTATATTAATATCCTCTGGATATTCCCAAAAGGAGCCATTTCTGGCTACAGCCAGCCAAACACGGGTTGGTGCTCTGTGATGGTGGATTATTGATTTCCCCCCCTCCTCATAAGCACGCAAAAATGGGGTGCGCATGGCTGCAACGGATGTAGGTGCATTCCTGGCTTATTCAGCCGCCTCTACTTAAAAAGGAAGAGGAGGCAGGTGATGGAAAAAGTCCCGAGAGAGTGCGGCTGCCAGCAGAGCCAGTATGGATGGGGAGAAGAAAGATCAACCTGACTTCGCACCCGGGAGCGATTTGCATAGGATTCGTCCAACGCCTTACAGCTTCACCCTGAACGATGAGTGGGCGCTTGCCAGGAGGCCGGTGAGACCCTCCCCATTTGGACCCTGCCCTGGTTAACGGCCTTGGCCAGCTTCGGCGAAGTGAAACCTGGCTCGAAAGATGGAAAGCAAATGATTAGGAAAGAGATGTTGGAAAAGACAGGTGGTGGTTTTTTTTTTTTAAACTTCCAGATTTCAAAGCTCACTTTGAAGTTTGTTTTTAAAAAAAGAAAAAAAAGAAAATGAAGATTCCATGGTCTGGAGAGGGGATTGTTAAAAACTTTTAATTTTATTCTCCAAGAGCTAAGAAAACAAAGTGCCCGGATGGAGACTTTTGACCAGGGGAGAGATCCTGACAAATGGCGCTTCTTTTACAAGAGTGCAAGTCCACAATTAAGAGCAGGAGAAAGCAAACGCTTCGGTCAAGATGGGTCCGTTGGCAGAAGATGAAGTCTAGGGAGCCCCCATTTTGTCCCTATCTCACAATCTATTCCGATATTATTTGCCAAATGGGCCAGACAGTGGGATCAAAGTAGCTTTTAGCTCTCTCTCTTCAGGATAGCCTTCTGCTCCTGAAGCCATGCCACTGGAGATTAATAGACCCATGCTTATCATCCATCCCCTTATGAACCAAAACAAATGGCAATAAATTTGCTACCAAATAGATGTTTCCAAGACTGTAATATAGATGGAAGTGGTTTAAAAAAACAACAACCCCAAAAGCAGTGAAGAAGATCAGGAATTTGGAGAAAAGATAAGTAAAAGGTCGTGCAAGGGCCTCCTTTAAAGAATGCCAGTTCTCACCTTTGCTGTCAGGTGAAGAAGTCCAAAAGGGTATAAGAGTCATCTATGAAAATGGAACATGCGCTAGTCTTCCCCAATCGAATATCTAGAATATTTTACTCTGGGTTCAATGCAACCAATGCAATGGTTGCAATATTATTCCCTCCCATGTTATTCCTGAAAGAGGATAATTCTTGGATCACAGCTTCCATCCAGGGAAAGCAAACTTCTAAACATGTCACGGGCCAGAGATAATTGCTGATTTGCCGACTACGATCTTCAAACAGCAGCGTGAAAGCAGGAATTTTCTCTGTTAAGAAGTTTAAAAGAAGAAAAACGTGGCATCTTGGGCTTAGAAAGAGCTCCTTCCTCTGTTGAGGAGATTGGAGCATCATTCCTGAGAAAAAATATTAGGGGGAGATTTTGCCGGACAGGATGTCCTTGGGAAAAGAATGATGCCAGGAAAAGTTAAGGAGTCAGAATGTCAACATGGGTTTTAGGCCTTTAAAAAAAAAGGTGGAGGGAGAAGAACATCGCATGGGATGAGTGGGAACAGGAGGAGCAATTTTGGAAGGATGAAAAGATGTATATACTGTGGTTTTTTTTTGTCCATCCACTGAGAAATTGTGCTGACTTACAGCCGTTGTGAAACTCCCACAATTGTGGACTTCCTGGCTGGGAAGCGACCCAAACTGTTTTATTTGGAGAAGAAGCTATTTAAGAATAGATCCCAAAACAGTGAAGACTTCAGAGAAGGAAACACAGCAGTTTCTTACTGTGAGGAAGTCCCAGGTGAAGTCACTCTGAGGTGACACACACACACATACACACTGGTTTTGTTCATTTAAGGGGAAACTGAAAGGGGAAGAGATCCAGGATTCTGCAGAAGGAAGGAGTTCTGGGGTAAATTCCCAGGGCCTCGGGAATTACAGAGAGCTGGGAAGCTTCTGGGAAAGTGAATCCTAAGGAGAACGGTCGTTGCCAGCTTTGTAAGAAAGGAAATCAAACGATCTAAAACTTCATCCTTCGAATGCTTCTGCATCCCTTTTTTTCTCTCTCTGCAAAAGCGGGCATTTAAAAACTTCCAAGGCTCCTAGGAGAATCTTCCAGCAAAACGTCTGGCCCAGCAGATCCACAGAGCATCGGGATCAAAGAGATCATTTAGCAGGCAGCTTGGCCCGGAGTCAGGCTGGATTCAAACCAGGCTCAGCTGCAAAACAACATTGCCGGGCAGCAATTTCTTCACCTCGGTTCTTTTTGTTTTTGTGCGGTGGGAGGATAACAAAGGAACACCCTACTGCCTGCTGAAAAAGGAGCTGGCACAGCTCAGAAGGAACCACACACTTCCAAGATTTAAGAATCTTCAAATAAAATTTTTAAAAGGACTAAAAAGCAAGATGGAGATATGATGGAAGGAGGCAGGAAGTGAGAAGGAAACTGAGACCCTGGTCTTATGCAAAAGGTCCCCCTGCACAGGAGGAGGAGGAGGAGGGCGAAGGGATCACTTGAGAGTAGTTTTTTTAGGAAATCTCTGACTTTTTAGAGGAAGTAAATTGAGACCACCATCTTAGGAACTCCCTGCATGGAAAAGGGAGAGAGAGAGAAAGGATCACTTTCGGTTTTGGCAGAGGATCGTTGTTGTTTTTTGCCAGTTTTTGAGGAGGCAAACTGAGACCCCCGTTTTAGGTGCAAGACCCCAAGGAGGGGAGACCCCAAGAAGGGGGTCGCTTTGGATTAGAATTGGGGGAGGTTTTTCTGCCACTTTTTGAGGGGGGCAAATAGAAACGCTGACCTTATGCAAAGGATCCCCCCCCCCAACGGGAGAGGGGGAATGGATCACTTGGGATCAGATTTCAGGAGATTCCTGCCGCTTTTTGAGGGGGCAAATAAAGGGACTTGCAATTGTATGAAAAGGATTCCCCCAAACGGAAGAGGGAGAAGGGATCAGATTTTAGGAGATCCCTGCCACTTAAAGAGACGCGGACCACAGGCCAAGGATCCCCCACCCCCACGTCTGTATGCCAGAGGGAGGAGGAGGAGGAGGAGATCACGGTGGATCCCAGGAGATCCCTGCCACTTTTCCAAGCAGGAAAGGAAAGGGGCATCAAAAGGCCTCCCCTCCAAGCCAGGAAAGGTGGTTTGACGAGCCAAGAACCCAAGTTTATGGAAGCTCCCTCCTTCTCTCCCCCCTTCCCCAAAACGAGAGGGGGGGGGGAACCACCCGTTCCGGGGGGGGGGCTCCAGGAAACTCGGGCAAAAAGGGGGGCTCCGTCCTGATTGAGCCTCCGCTGGGGGGGGAACGTAAGGCTCCGCCCCCGGGACATAGGGGGAGGGGGCCCGGGGGTCGCCCCTCCACGTGGGGGGGGAGAAAAGGGGGGCGGGGTTTCCCCCCCTTTCCCGCCCCGCGGCTCCTTTGGCCCCCGAGGGCCGAGGAGAGGCCGGCGGCCCCGGGAGGAAACAATAAAGCGGCACTCGCTCGAGGGGGAAGCGGCCTCGCCCGGGTAGGAAGGGCCGGCGCTGTTCGCGGGGCGGGCGGGCGGGCGGGGGGGGGAGGTGGAAGGAGGGAGGGGCCTGCCGGGGGTTCCCGGGCCTCGGGTTGGCCGAAGAGCGACGATGGAGCCCGTTAAAGTCGAAAGGGGAAAAAAAACCTTTTCCGGGGTCTTTCCGGGGGTCGAAGCCGACTTTCGCCTCGCCCGGCCCGGCTTGGCGCGCTACGCGAGTCCCCGGCTTCGCCCCGGCCGACTAGGCCTCGACCGGAACTTGCCCGCCTCCTCACGCCCCCTTCCTCCACTTCAGGCCGCCAGGCGCAAAAACCCTCCGGAGGCCCCCGAAGAGCCGCTCCGAAGCCCCAGATACCCGCCTCCGCCGCGCCGTCGCCGCCGCTGCCGCCGGTTCCCGGGAATCGCCTCATAAAACTAAAGCGGGGATTAGAGGGGAGGGGAGGGGGAGGGAGGAGGAGGCGGGGCCGGCTCTTAAAGGGGCCGCGCGCCATTTTCCCCTCGCCTTTTTTTTTACCTCAGCCGCCGCCGCCGCCACACACGCACACTGACAACTGAAGCCAGCGCGGGCGACGCTCCGCCCCCACTCGCCCACGTGACGCGCGAAGGGCGGGGACGCGCGCGCGGAATGGGGGGGGAACCACGCCCGGCGTCAGGTGGCCTCGGCACGCCCCCTTCGCCCGCGGGAGAGCGGCCAGCGCGCCTGCGCCCGAGGGCGGGGGGAAGGAATATGAGTATGAGGTGCGGTTTCCCCCCCTCCTCCTCTTTCCTTCCCTGTGTTTGTTTTCCTCGGTTCTTCCCCCCTCCTTTGGCCCCGCCTCCGAGCACGTGACTCTGTTTGGCTCCCTCTTTCTCCCCCCCCCCATCATCGTTTCTGCAACCTTATCCTCCTTTCATGGAAGCCCTTTGTGGGAAAGAAAGAGAAGGGGATATAGATAGCTCCGGTTCCCGTGCGACAGGCCTCCCACAATGCGGGGGTTGCGGCGCACGAAAAACAAAATAATCCGGCGAACGGGCAAAATCCTCTACCGATCGTTCGTCTCCTTCCTGGTTAAATTTTGGAACTTTTGCGGGTTATTTTTTAAAAATATTTAATTTGGAGCTTTGGCTAACCTCGCCACTCTACGGCCTTCCCTTCAGAACCGGACGTGTCGGGCGTAGAGAACGCCTCTCGGGCCCTTTCTCTTGGGCTTTCCAATATGGCCGCCTGAGCCAGCCGCCTTTCTCTTCGTGGTTTCCCCCTGCTTCCGGTCAGCTGACTCCTCCCCAACTTCCTCTCCTTAGCGTTTCGCCCGTCTCGTAGGGCCGGGGGGCGTGGCCATCGCCACGTGACCGGCGCGCGGGCGGCTCCGTCGGCGGCCATGTTGTGCGGCCCTAAGGGCGGCCGGGCCAGGAGCCTTGCCCGGCCATGGCGGGCTCCGCTTCCTCTTCTTCCGCCGACGCCTCCGCCTCGTCGTCGTCGTCCTCCTCCTCTTCCTCCTCCTCTCCCTCTTCTCCCTCCACCTCCTCTCCCGTCCCGTCCAGCAACTGGCTTTCCGGGGTGAACGTGGTGCTGGTGATGGCCTACGGGAGCCTGGTGAGGCCAATCCGCGACCCTCGGACGCCTTCGCCCTTCCCTTCACGAGGGGGTGGGGAAGGAAGGTTGGGACTACAGAGCCCATCGCCCCCCCCAGCCGCTGCGGCTTCGGGGATGGAAACCCAGCAAGGCGCGGGGGGGGAGGGGGAGAGAGAGAGGGGAAGAAACTCGGGGGGGGGAAGGGGGAGGTGCCTTGGACGATGGGCTTTGTAGTCCATGGGGAGGGAGGTTTTGGCTTGGGTGATGGGAGTTGGAGTCTGCAGCTTTCGAAAGAGAGATGTCAGATCGTCCATTTGATTTATTATTAATAATATTAATATAGTCGATAATACATGCCTTATATATAAAATATACATTTATGTATATATGTGTACATATATACATACATATATACTATATACACACACTATATGTACATATGTACTATATATAAACTATTTTTAGTTTACATACACACATTACATATACACATTTACATCACACACATACACACTACATATACACATATACATACAGCCCTGGTTCGAATCCCAGTAAGGGTATGGCTAGCTGATGAGAGCTAAATAGCTTGAAATAGATCTATACTAGTCTCCCTTTATTTATTTATCAACACAAATACAACACAAATATAAAAAAGGCAACATTAAAAATAAAAAAATGGGTTTCTGCCTGCATGATCCTCTGTAATGAGCCGAAGGACAGAAAGGGGGAGTAGTGAGCTTCCTCCCATATTTGGGCATACCAGGGGTTGTAACACAAATAAACACACATATATATACACACACACATACACATATATACTATATATACACACTATGTACATATATATGCACACTATATATGTGTGTGTGTGTGTGTGTGAGGTAGGCTAGGCTGCCCCTTCTTGCAACTGGGGGGGGGTCCCCTCTGCGCCTCCTGCCTCCTCTTCCTCGGGACCCTCACCGGCCCTCCCCTTGCCCCCCCTCCAGGTCTTCGTCCTGCTCTTCATCTTCGTCAAGAGGCAGATCATGCGCTTTGCCATGAAGTCTCGCCGGGGGCCCCACGTGCCGGTGGGTCAACACGCCCCCAAGGTTGGTGGACCAGCTCTTGTCTTTTCCCATCCGGATTTTTTTTGGGGGGGGGACGTTGGGAATTCCCCTGGAGCCCCCCTTGATTTCGGCCTTAAAAAATGAATACTAAAAGCAGTGAAAAGCTTGGGGCTCAGGCTCAAAAGGGTCTCCAGAGGGGAAGCCCCCTTGCGCTTCTCTGCGATTGGGGGGTTTTCTTGCAGACGTTTCATGACCCAACTAGGTAACATGATCAGTGCTGGAAGGGAGTGGAAAGCTAATCTTTGTCTCCTCCCTCCCCCCCATCTCTTTCTCCATTCTCTTTCTCTCTCTTTCTCCTTTCTCTCTTTCTCCCTTCCCTCTTTCTCCCTCTCTCTCCCTTCTCTCTTTCGCTCTCTCTTTCTCTCTTCTCTCTCTCTCTTTCTCCCTTCTCTCTTTCTCCCTTCCCTCTCTTTCTCCCTTTTCTCTTTCTCTCTCTCTTTCTCATTTTTCTTTCTCTCTCTTTCTCCTTTTTCTCTCTCTCTCTCTCCCTTCTCTCTTTCTCCCTTCCCTCTCTTTCTCCCTTTTTCTCTTTCTCTATCTCTTTCTCCTTTTTCTCTTTCTCCTTTCTCTCTCTCTCTCTCTTTCTCCCTTTCTCGCTTTTCTCTTTCTCCCTTCTCTCTTTTTCTCTCTCTCTCCCTTCTCTCTTTCTCTCTTCCCTCTCTTTCTCCCTTTTTCTCTTTCTCTATCTCTTTCTCCTTTTTCTCTTTCTCCTTTCTCTCTCTCTCTCTCTTTCTCCCTTTCTCGCTTTTCTCTTTCTCCCTTCTCTCTTTTTCTCTCTCTCTCCCTTCTCTCTTTCTCTCTCTCTCCCTTCTCTCTTTCTCTCTTCCCTCTCTCTCTCGTTTCCATTTCTCTCTCCGTTCAGGGAGTCAAGGAGGAGATTGACATCCGACTCTCCCGAGTTCAGGACATCAGATACGAGCCTCGGCTGCTGCTGTACAGCGACACCCGGATGCTACAACTCGAGTCGCCTAGAAACCCATGTACTGGACTCCGGAATCTGTGGGTGGGTGGGTGGGTGGGCAGAAGCCCAGGAGACCCCACGTAACCTGCCCCCTGCTGTCTCTTTTCCAGTCCCTTACGACTACGTCTATCGGATGAAGGCTTTGGACGCCCTCAGAGACACAGGTAAAAACGAGAAGGGGCCCCGCAGAGCAACCAGGGGCCCGGTTTTTTTTTTTACTTTGGGCCAATGACCAGGAGGTTGTGAGTTCTAGTCCCTCCTTAGGCAGGGGACACGCGGTGACATGTCCCTTCCACGCTTCCCTCCGCAGAGATCCCCTACTCGATGGAGGGCCGTTACCCCAAGTTGCTGATGGAGAAAAACTTCCAGGCTTACCTGTTGGATCTCCGCAACTCCAGCAGCCCTTTGAAAGGGTTGCGGAAGACGCTGATCGATGCCCTCCTGGATGGGTACGAGAAGGCCCGTTACGGGACAGGGGTAAGTTGCACACACACACACACACACACACACACACCGCCTTCCGAAGGGGGGGGGGGTGTCTGTCTCAGTTCAGGCAGCTTTATAAAGAGACGGCTGGATTTGTTTTTTTTTTTCCTCTCTTTCTGCCCCAGGCATTCGGCAAAGTAGAATTCCTCAGGTTTAAGGAGGCCTTGAACGAGCTGGTCACAATGTGAGTTGAACCCTGGGAGTTTTTAAGAAGAGGTTGGATTATCCGTTTGTCTGAAGTGGTGCAGGGCTTCCTGCCTAGGCATGGGGTTGGACTAGAAGGCCTCCAAGGTCCCTTCTAACTCTGTTACTCTCTTCTTCTACTCTCTATTCTCTCCTTCATTCCATTATTCTATTCTATATTCTATACTATTCTATTCTTTATTCTATTCTTCTATCCTATTCACTTCTTCATTCCATTATTCTATTCTCTATTCTTCATTCCATTATTTTATGCTAAAGCCTATTCTATCCTTTCTTCTCTTCTTCATTCCGTTATTCTATTCTATTATTCTATATTCTATTCTTTAGTCTATTCTATTCTTTCTTCTATTCTTTCTTTTCTTCTCTTCTTCATTCCATTATTCTATTCTATATCCTATTCTATTCTTTCTTCTATTCTTTCTTTTCTTCTCTTCTTCATTCCATTATTCTATTCTCTATTCATTCCATTATTTTATTCTATATCCTATTCTATTCTATTCTTTCTTCTCTTCTTCATTCCATTCTATTCTTCATTCCATTATTCTATATTCTATTCTTTAGACTATTCTTTATTTTCTTCTCTTCTTCATTCCATTATTCTATTCTATATTCTATTCTATTCTATTGTACTCTTTATTCTATTCTTTATTGTCCTCTTCATTCCATTATTCTATTCTATTCTATTCTCTATTCTATTATAATCTTTATTTTATTCTACTCTTTCATTCTCTATTCTATGCTCTTCTTCATTCCATTATTCTATATTCTATTCTTTAGACTATTCTTTATTTTCTTCTCTTCTTCATTCCATTATTCTATTCTATATTCTATTCTATTCTATTGTACTCTTTATTCTATTCTTTATTGTCCTCTTCATTCCATTATTCTATTCTATTCTATTCTCTATTCTATTATAATCTTTATTTTATTCTACTCTTTCATTCTCTATTCTATGCTCTTCTTCATTCCATTATTCTATATTCTATTCTTCTATTCCCGACTCGACTCTAACCATCGCCCCTTCTTCCCACAGCCTCAAAGCCCGGGGCGAGAGCAGCCAGCGTCAGCACCAGTCGGCGGCCAAGGACCTCACTCTCTCATCCGACTCCTCCAGCCCTTCCATTCAGGTCACCTACCTCCCTTCCAGCCAGAAGAGCAAACGAGCCAAGCACTTCCTGGAACTCAAGAGCTTCAAAGACAACTACAACACATTGGAAAGCACCCTGTGACATTCCCTTCCCCCCACCCCCCCCCCTTTGCTCAGGATGGGCACAACTGTCCCCCACCCCCCCTCTCTCTCCCCAAATCTGGACCAAAAGATCCTGGCTTGCCTCGAATCCCCTTCTGTGGCTTCTGTGTTTCGAAGCCTAGCTGTGAAAATATCGTGGGGTAGAAGTAAGGTTGGAGAAAGACAGACCTACCTTCCTTCCTTCCTTCCTCCCTCCCTCCCTCCCTTCTTCCCTTCCTTCCTTCCCGCCTTCGAAACAAACCCAGATGGTTTTGTAAATAAGCCTCTCCTTTCCCCCCCTCCCTTTATTCCTTATTTTTTCTCGTTTTTGTTTCCCTCTGCCTCTTTATTTATTGACAAAAGACTCGTTCTCCCAGCATGCCGAACAAACCAAGATCGGGCCGAGTCGTACGAGACTTTTTGCCCGCTCCGGGAAATCTTACATCGGACTTTTCGACGACGTCCCGCTGACCTTGGCCAGAAAGCAGCTTTGCTTCCCGTTAGGGCGGCTAGCAGACGTCATCGTCTCCGCTGATGCGAGAGAGAAGGTCCCGCGGTGCGCGTCCAGGGTGGCATTTCCCACGTTCCACCCGCGGGAGATCGTCCGAGAGAAAGACATTTTTGGGGGTGTCCTCTTTTTACACTTCAGGGCAGGAAAGCACTTCGAGAGCCAATCCCCCCGAGGCCCCGTGTCCTTTGGGGAGGTGGCATCCTTCAAACCTTGCTCCTTAACCGGCTCGCTCAGGATCCGCTCCTGAGTTGGGCTGTTTGAAATAAAACGGGCAATTTGCCTCGCAAACACACACACACTTCCTTTGCCTTTTGTTGTCGCCGTTTGTTGTTGTTGTTCGAAGAGGGTTACAAAAATCTCTTCCAGAATAAGGAAACTTGGTTTGAGTGGGTAGGAAAGGGGGGAAAATAACCATAATTTATCACCATGGGGGTTTTCATTCCTGCTGGGCGAAAAACACCGAGCAAAAGTTGGCTTGAAAACTCAACCTAGTAAAATAAGAACGTGGCGGGGACTAGAACTCCCAGTCTCCTGGTGATTGGCCCAAAGTCACCCAGCCGGCTTTGATGCCGAAGTATGGACTAGAACTCCCAATTTCTTTCTGTTTAGCCTGATGCCTTAAGCCACAAACGACTCCCAATTTACTACTTATTCTTTCCTTCCTCCACCAGTCTTCTCTTCATTTCCTCCCCATCCTGCCTTCGTTTAACTGAGGGGGGGGGGGGGTGTTGAATACCGAATTTGGAAGGGAAGCCGGGCTGTTTCGAAGCTGGGTGGGCCGGCCTTTCCCCACCTCCGTAGTTCAAATCGTTCTTCTAATTCTTTTACGTAGAAACCTCAGCTTTTCCCCCCATTAAAAAAAAAAAGACTGCCAAGAAATCGTTATCTCCAAATTAATCAGCTTTCCAATTGGAGCTTTCGACTCACGGCGTCTCTCTTAGATGGCAGATGGCATCCAGCTTGAGGGCTCATCAAATAATGGGTGGGGGGAGGACAGGGTGGGGGGAAAGTGCTCCATTTTGAGGCCACCTTGTCAGTAAGTGGAATCAGCCCTCCGTGTGACGAGTCCAGGGGGCATCCAAGCGCCAAGGTCAACCCAAAGCTGGAAGGACCACGCATAGCTTCACGAGGTGGTTGAGAAACTCTCGGGACCAAGCAAGAGGGATAAGTCCTCTTGCCATCTCCCCTTGAAAAAAGGTTGACATCCCCCCCCCCCCCCACAAAAAAACCCCTCCAACGATCTGGAGAAGAAAGCCGGAAGTTTGAGTAGACCACCTTCAAGGGCCCTTGGAGGTCTTCTAGTCCAACCCCCTGCTCAAGCAGGACGCCCTCTGCCATTTCAGGCTGATGGCTGTGCAGTCTCTTAACCCCCCCGCCTCCCCAGTGATAGATAGATGATAGATAGATAGAGAGAGAGAGAGAGAGAGAGAGAGAGAGAGAGAGAGAGAGAGAGATAGATAGATAGATAGATAGATGGGAGAATGTATGTATGGATACATAGGTAGGTAGGTAGGTAGGTAGGTAGGTAGGTAGGTAGGTAGATAGATGATAGATAGATAGATAGATAGATAGATAGATAGATAGGAAGGAAGGAAGGAAGGAAGGAAGGAAGGAAGGAAGGAAGGAAGGAAAGAAAAATAGCAGAATAATAGAGCTGGAAGGGGCCTTGGAGGTCTTCTAGTCCAACCCCCTGCTCAAGCAGAACAGACCATTTCAAATAAATGGATATCCAGTCTCTTCTTGAAAACCTCCAGTGATTAGGAAGGAAGGAAGGAAGGAAGGTGATGATAGAGAGAAAGACAGAAGGAAGGAAAGAGGGAAGGAGGGCAACGATAGAGGGAAGGAAGGAAGGAGATGATGGAGGGAAGGAAGGAAGGAAAGTAGAATAACAGAATAAAAGCGTTGGAAAGGGACCTTGGAGGTCTTCTAGTCCAACCCCCTGCTCAAGCAGGAAACCTTAGACCATTTTGGACAGACTCTTCTTAAAAACCTCCAACTTCTGGTGGCAAGCAGGTCCACTGATTCATTAGTCCTCACTCTCAGGAAGTTTCTCCTTAATTCCAGGTTGCGTCTCTCCTTGGTTAGTTTCCCTCCATTGCTGCTTCTCCTGCCTTCAGGGGCTTTGGAGAATAAATTGACCCTCCCCTCTTCTTTGGGGCAGCCCCCCCCCCCAAATATTGGAAGGCTGCTTCCATGTCCCCCCCTTAGTCCTTCTTCTCATTAAACTAGACACCCCCCCACCATTCCTGAAACCATTCTTGGTGTGTTTTTATCTCCAGTCCCTTAATCCTCTTTGTTGCTCTTCTCTGCACTCTTTTCAACATCTCAACTCAAGTTGTCTTCCTGAATTTGGAAAGTTGACCCCCCAACTGGGGCGGGGAGGGAAGGGGAGACTTGATGTGGCTCTTCCTGGCCAGCTGTCTCTTCCTCGCTCAAGGTCGAGAGGGCCTGTCCACCCAACCGTATGCCCTGAAACTGTCCCGGGGCGACGTTGACCATCATCGGATGAAGGGAAGAGATCAATAAGCTAGCATTCCAGCTACACCAGGGATGGAACAAGACTGGTGGCGTTGGATTGAGAAGAATTAGAGTTGCACTAATGTCTGAGGACACGTGGCAATAATTAGCCGAGTTGAATCGAAGCTTGCACGGAAATAAACCCATCATGAAATTGGACGGGACTTCCTCTAAGCCATTTTAGGTGGCCATTTTCCCATACTGGCTTAGTCAAAATAAACAGATTTATTTCTCTCTCTCTCTGCAACGGCTTCCACGTTCCCCCACTTCCAAAGCTAATTCCCCCCCTCCCCGTCACAAATACTTCTCAACCTTCCAATTAACCGTGGTTTTCCACAAGCCACGAATATTTAGCTTGGGCTAAAGAAGGCCAAACATCTGGAGAAGATTTCAGGAGGAGGACTCGAGAGAAACTTTGCCCCTGAAAATAGAAAGATAATAATATACAAATATACATTTACAATACAATGCAATACAATACAATACAATACAATAGTAGAGTTGGAAGGGACCTTGGAGGTCTTCTAGTCCAACCCCCTGCCTAGGCAGGAAACCCTATACCGTTTCAGACAAATAGCTATCCATTTAAAGGATGATGCATGTGTAACTATGAAAATGGGAAATAAAACGAGGAAGAGGGAATTTAAGATGGTTATGTATGTAAATACAGAACTGGGTTTGCTCGAACGCCATACCTTGTGATAGGTAAACACAACAACAGAAAGGGGGAATGGAGAGAGGAGGAGAGGGAAGAGGAGAGGAGAAGAGAGGAAAGGAGAGGGAAAGAAATGGAGGGGAAGTAAGAATAGGAGAGAAGGCAGGAAGGGGAAGAAGAGGGGAGGAGGAGGGGAGAGGGAGGGGAAGAAGCAAAGGGAAAAGAGGAGGAAAGAAGAAAGAAGAGAAGAGGGAAGAAGAAGCAGGGTTATTGTAAAACAAGATGAACGGATGGGATGGCACGATTACATTTCTAACTTTGGGAGGAGAAATGAAATTGTTATACATGTTAAAAGATAACACACTATTATTCACAACAGCTACGAGATTGTATATTTGTGAATGTATGTATGAGAAATAAAAACAAAGAAACTTTAAAAAAGAAAGAAACTTTCCCCCTGGGTCTCCTTCAGCCAGGAGGAACCCCCCGGTGCCCCCTTTCCCCCCTCCCCGAAAAAAACAGGGCAAAAATAAGATCGACAGACCCCTGAATTTAAACCTCCATCCATCTCTCGCGGTTTTGAGCCAAAGCTTGGGAACCGGTCGAGGGCACGGAGAGAGGTTGATGGGATATTTGATTTGAGATGGGACCCCAAAAAATCAATATGGATGATTGATCTTCCCGAGCGCGAGGGGTGGGCAGTGAAACGGGGCAACAGTGAAATTTGCGCCTCTCCGGTGCCCGAGGGCACCCCAAGATGGTTATAAAGGGGAGAGGCTGCCGAAGCGGCAGAGGGATGCCAAGAAGGGTTACGATACTGCAGGTAAGTCGGAAAAGTGAGCAGAGGTATGGACCCAGGTGGGGAAACAGGCAGGGAGAGGGAAAAGGAGGAAGGATATTCCGTTGGTCCAAATTTCGAGGCGTCTCCTGGTGCTGAATTTGTTCTTGGCTTGGTCCAAAATTGAATTTGGGAGGGAGCAGAGGCTGGGGGGGGGGCTTGTCAATCTGCAGCTGGAGAGCGTCTTTCCCCCCAGCCCCCATTCCCATGGTTGGCCTGGGTGGGATGTTTAAAGGTAGACTGCAGCGGAATGCAGAGGTTCTGTTTTGATGGGACGATTCATCATTGGTCTCCCTTGAGTGTGGCAGCCACTTTCTTAAGGGTGTCTAAGCTAAACAGATCCTTCCTTTCTTCTCTATCCCTTTCTCCCCTTTTCCCTTTCTTCTTTTTTTCATTCCTTCCTTTCTTTTCCTTCGTCTTTCCCCCTGTCCATCTATCCATCTCCTCCTGTCCCTACCTCTTTGTCTCCTTCCTTCCTTCCCTATCCATCCATCTCTCTCTACTTCCTTTCCTCCTTCCTTCCCTTCCTTTCCTTTCTCTCTCCTCCCTTCCTTTCCTCCTCCCTTCCTTCCCTTCCTCTCTCTTTCCTTCTCTCATTTCCTTCCCTTCCTTTCCTTTCTCTCTCCTCCCTTCCTTCCCTCCCTCCTTTCCCTTCCTCCTTCCTTCCTTATCCATCCATCTCCTTCTGTCCCTAACTCCTGTCTCATTCCTTCCTTCCTTCCTTCCTTCCTTCCTTCCTTCCTTCCTTCCTTAACAACTCTTTCCCTACTTCCTGTCGTAAAATGAGGCAAACTTCATTTAACAACTGTCCTCGCTTAGCCACAGAAATGTTAGATTCGTTGTGGTCATAAATCAAGGATTATTTTTTTTTTAAAAAAACTGGGTGGGTCATATCTTTTGCCAGACCAATCCTCAAATGCAGCTCGTCTGCCTGGAATCCACACTGTATATCGGACATTAAGACGAGCGAGCGAGTCCGGAGGTATTTCACGAGAAGAGTCCTCCACGCCTCTGCCCACAACGAAATCCCTTACGCCACCAGGCTCACAATATTGGCCTTGGACAAGCTGTACTACTAAGCGTAGTACACAAAATTGCCTGCTACAACGTCCTACCTGTCTACGACTTCTTCAGCTTCAACCGCAATAACACACGGTCAAACAATCGATACAAACTCAAGGTCAAATTGCTCCAAACTCGGTCGCAGAAAATACGACTTCCGCCACAGAGCGGTCAACGCCTGGAATGCTCTTCCTGACTCCGTTGTTACATCCTCGAACCCCCAACAGCTTCAACCTTCAACTGTCCACCGTGGACCGCGCCCCATTCCTAAGAGGTCCGTAAAGGGGGCATGCATAAGCGCACCAGTGTATCTAATGTCCCTGTCCTACTGTCCATGTTTATACTTGTTATCTCGTGTTTGACAAACTAACTAAATAGAATAAAATAAATAAATCGGAGGGGTTTAATCCAACGCTCGTGGTGGGTGCCCCTATCTCAAATTGCCATCATCTTCCTCTCTCTCTCTCTCTTTTGCAGATCCATCTGGAAAAGTCTCTGCGGTTTTGGGCGACCGACTTCTCTTTGCCTGGCCTCTGCCTGATATGTTTGATATTAGGTTGTTCTACTGCAAAATCCAACTAAATATCAAACATATTCTGACAGCGGCCGGGATCGTTCCACAGTCTTCCCGGAGCGTCCACCTACGGAGGGGGTTGGACTAGAAGACCTCACAAGTCCCTTCCAACTCTGACCTGGGTCTATTCTGGGTCTTTCAAACCTCTTTTCTGGATTTTTCCGATCTGGGGTTTGGGGGGGGAATTGAATCCTCACCAGAAGGTGGAGATGGGAGGGGGGGAAACGTTTTTGCTAGGGTTTTCTAACCTAGCCTACCTCGCAGGGCTGCTGGCGGGCACCAGCCAGAGATCCCAACTCTGTTTGCAGACTAAACAAAAACAAACAAATTTCTGCAGCGGAAAACGTCGCTAAACGAATAGTTATAAGTCGAAGACTATCTATACACAGGCGAAAATATATGTAATTTATTGTCTTCTCCTGCCATACCAGAAACGGCCACAAGAGGGCAGACCTTTTCAAGCTTGGAAATACACGATTTCTATTCAATTTTAAGGGGGTTTCACTCCCTTTTTTGCATCTAGCTAGAGGGGGGCTCAGGGCCCTCCCCAGTGTGAGATGCACCCCGATATGACCCCTGAATAGGGAAGGCTATTATCCTATATATAATTCCGCTTTTCTTGATTTTTGCTTGCGAGGGAGGGAGCCAGAGGGGGTCCCAATTGGGCTTTCTTGGGATAAAATTAAAACAGCCTTTTGATTTTTTGATGAAAGAAATACCTCGCTTTGTTTAAATCCCCGTGGGATTGTTTTTCCCGAAGGAAATTGACGATTGGATCGGTGGATGACAAAATATTGTGTATTAGTTGCTAATTTTAGAGGCATCTTTGAATCTGGTCCAAAGAGAGATTCAGAAGTTATTCCTTTTCCATTCTGTCCCTTCTATTTTTTTTCTTTTTCTCCTCCAAATCTTGGTCCTTCCCGTTCTTCCTTTTCCTGTGTCTGTCTGTCTCCCTTCCTTCCTTCCTTCCTTCCTTCCTTCCTTCCTTTCTTAGAATATTGAATAACAGAGTTGGAAGGGACCTTGGAGGTCTTCTAGTCCAACCCCCTGCTTAGGCAGGAAACCCTACACCACTTCAGAGGATATCCAACATCTTCTTAAAAACGTCTAACGCCTTCACAACTTCTGGAGGCAAGGAGTTCCACTGATTAATTGTTCTCACTGTCAGGAAATTTCTCCTTAGTTCTAGGTTGCTTCTCTCCTTTTCTTTCTTTCTTTCTTTCTTTTTTCCTTCCTTCCTTCCTTCCTTCCTTCCTTCCTTCCTTCCTTCTTCTTTCTTTCTTCTCTTGTATTCTTAGATTTAATTTTATTTCGTGGCCGAAACTTAATAAAGTTACAAGCAAACAAACCAATGGAAGACCTGTCCCTTTTTCTCTAGATCCTACAGAACGGGACTGGATCTAAGATGCTAAGCCATGGTTTGTTGGATCGTGGTTTAGGAAATAAACCCTCAAGGGGTTGAGTTGGAACCCACCAGCTAAGCATCGCCACTGTTGTAACTCCGAACGGTCCTTCAACAAACAGTTGTAAGCCGAGATCCCTGTCTTTTGTAGTCGGAGGCCTCCACAAAGCCTCAGAAGAACGCTGGAGCTGGGAGAGTCCCCCAAAGGTCATCTAGCCCACCCTGCAGGAAAACCAGCTCTGACATCCCCCGTGCTTTGCTTGAGAGTGACCGTCTGCCCTGCCCTTCCTTCTCTCCGGGAACAAAGCTTTCACCCCACACTCCTGTGCCCCCCTCCCCACTTAGGGAGGTCTATTATTAGCGGCCAGCTGTCCCCCCATCGGGGCCAAATATGGCCATTGTCCTCACCCTCCAACCATCTCCCTGGGCCTCGGAGGACAATGGAGGAGGGCAGGAGGGAGATTTGGGTGGTGGGTGGTGGGTGGTGGGGCACTGCAGAATGATCTTGCCCCTCCTAGGGTGGTCAGATCCCAGAAAGGAAAGATCGGTGAGCCAGCTGGCAGGAGGAGCCCGCTATAAAAAGGGCAGAGGGTCAATCAACGGATTGCAATCGCCCATCTTGTGCCCGTTTGCCCCGTCGATCTCCTTCATCTTCGCCCGCGTGCCCGCTACCTTCCGGCACCATGGAAGCCATCAAGAAAAAGATGCAAATGCTAAAACTGGACAAGGAAAACGCCTTAGACCGGGCTGAGCAAGCTGAAACGGAGCAGAAACACACCGAGGAGAGGAGCAAACAGGTGGGGCCAGGATTAAACCCGGTTTAGGGAGACCCCAAAAGGCGGTTTGAGGCTTCTAGCGGCTGCTGGGCTCTCCTGGATTAAAGCAAGGCTCACTTGGGTCTGTCCTACCTCGCAGGGCTGTTGTGTGGGTATGGACCGACAAGAGGAGGGGGTGGAGCAGCAATTTTGAAAGTCAGGCCACCTGTAGGTTTTTCTTCTTTTTTTCTAGCCTGGGGCAAATAATCCTCACTTCTTAGCCCGTTTCCCAGCTAAAATCCAGTCGTTTTTTTTCCTTGATAAAAAAAAAAGCCCCCCCAAATTGGCTAATTGTCCTATAAAGGAATCTGGGATTTAGAATAAAATAATTCCACGACCCTCCATCCCCCAGGAATGCCCAATTTTGGGATCTTTGCATTAATAATGGATTAATTCATCCTTATCAAACCCCCCCCCCCCAAATGCTAGCACAAATATTCCCACTTTGATTAAAATTCTTCTGGCAATTTGAAGCTGCGTTGGGCTTTGTTGGAAAGGCAAATATCTCCAAATTTTACTTTTCGACTTCAAGAGGGCTGGAGAACATATTGAAAAAAGGGGCAAAGAAACTATATTTTTCCATCTCTCCTTCCTAAAACGATAGACCGCACGGTTAAATATAAACCGGACAGATCGCTCCATTTTACAGTGGCCCAGCAGAAATGCCCACCGTTGAGTTACTGGTCACACTGGGCAGAAGGGTAAACTTTGAAAAGATCAGTCGTCTCATTTTCAAAAGTATTTTATTCCTCTTTTGGAGCAAAGAAGAGGAGATAAGAACGGATTTGAAGCCCCCCGTCCCCCCGGCTCGGTTTAGCCAAGCGAATGAAAACCTCACACAAAGTTTGATCGGCGAAATAAGTTTCAAAGCTGGCCATAAATTAATTCCATTTTTATAAAAACAGAAACAAAAGGCTGAATTTTTGGATGAGGCAGCTAGGCTGGCCTCATCGGGGAGATGGGCAAAAGATTTGGGGATAACGTTTGTCAGATGTGACTTCGGGAAAAGGAGGAAAAAAGGCGATTTTAAACGGCCTTACGTGACGGATAAATAGATAAATATTTTCTCTGGAAGCCACATCGACAAACGTGTAACCAAGGGAGGCAACGGATCTATTTTCTTTTTTACTTTGGGTGGACCGAACCTTTTAAGGTTCTGACTTCCAGGCGCTGTAAAAAAAAATCAGGAAAAAAAAAATTGGCATGCAGTCAGAGAAAGGAAAGGGCTGAATCAAGAGATTAAGAATTAAGCTGTGAGCTCAAGGATGGAAACGGCTGGCACCTTTTCGCCTCTGGCAAAGATAATTGAGGGTAGATGCGATGGGATTTTATTTTTGTAAAAAAACATTTCTGCATTAAAGAAATATTTCCGTGCTGCCCATTTCCTCCCAAGGTCTTTGCAAAAAAACAGCAAAAGAAAGATCAGGGCAAAAAATTATTTTCATTCCTTCCAAAGGGGAGGAGAGAAAATTAGGGAGTTAAATTGTTAAGTTAAGTTAAGTTGTTAAGTAGTTAGTAAACTAACCTAAAATTTAAGCTGAGTTAAGTTAGTAAACTAACCTAAAATTTAAATTAAGTAAAGTTAAGTTAGTAAACTAACCTAAAATTTAAGTTGAGTTAAGTGAAGTTTAGTAAACTAACCTAAAATTTAAGTGGAGTTAAGTTAAGTTAAATTAAGTTAGTAAACTAATCTAAAATTTAAATTAAGTTAGTAAACTAACCTAAAATTTGAGTTGAGTTAGTAAAGTGAAATAAAATTAAGTTGCGTTGAGTTCAGTTAGTAAAGGAAAATTTAAGTTGAGTTGAGCTGAATTAAGTTAGTAAAGTAAAAAGTAAGTTAAGTCAATGATCTAAGCTAAAATTTAAGTTGTTAAGTTAGTAAAGTTCAAGTTGAGTTGAACTAAGTTAAATTAGTAAAGTAAAATTAGTTAAGGCAGTAAAGTAAAATTAAATTCAGTTAAGAAGTTAAGGCAATTTTTATGTTAGGGATTTTTCCCCCTAAGTGGCTGGAGAATGGCAGGAATGGCCCAGTAAGGCGATGGCCGCTCGGACTTTGAATGTGGAGCTGGCCAGTCGCTTGGCATGGATGCTGGAATTTGAAGACCGGCCCAAGGAGTGGGTTAGACTAGATGGCCTTAGATAACCTAATCAACTCTGGAACGCTAAATTAATTGATTGGGCTTAGCCACAAGACTGTTTGTCCAGAGAAGAGAAGAAGAGGCTATGAGAGACAGATGGGGAGGGAGCAAGGAAGGAAGGAAAGGAGAGAGAGAGAAAGAAAAAGAAAGAAAAGGAAAGAAGGAAGGGATGGAGGAATGGAGAGAGAGAGGAAGGAAGGAAAGGAGAGATAGTGAAAGAAAGAAAGAAAAAGAAAGCAGGAAGGGAGGGATGAAGAGAGAGAGGAAGGAAGGAAAGAAGAATGGGAAGGAAGGAAGGAAAGGAGAGAGAAAGTGAAAGAAAGAAAGAAAGAAAGAAAGAAAGAAAGAAAGAAAAAGAAAGAAGGGAGCAAGGGAGAGAGGGAGGAATAGAGAGAGAGAGTGGAAAGAAGGAAAGGAGAGAGAGAGTGAAAGAAAGAAAGAAAGAAAGAAAGAAAGAAAGAAAGAAAGAAAGAAAGAAAGAAAAAGAAACAAGGGGGAGGGAGGAACAGAGAGAGAGAGAGGAAGGAAGGAAGAAAAAAGAGAGTGAAAGAAAGAGAGAGAGAGAGAGAAAGAAAGATTCTCTGAGCTACTGCAGAGTGCACTTAGCACTCTTCGGTCTGATTATTTTGCAAACCTTTTAACCTAAGAATTGCAGTTGAGTTATTCCTCCTCCTTCTCCCCACTTGGCGCCTTCTGCACATGTTCAGAGGCTATCCCTTCTTGGCAATGCGGGGGGGGGGAGTTTTCTCCTCTGCTCTGTGTTTAGGAAACACAGGACCAAGAATCCTTTTAATCATATTCAGCCGCAGCTCTCGGCGTATGCTCAGAGGCCTGACCGTCGCCAGCGCATTCTGGGATTCGGTCTCGTTCCTCTCACTGGGGATGGGTGCAAGGGGGCAAATGCTTGGGTTGGCATAAACATGGCGGGCAGCCGGAGTGGTGGGCAGCGAGGAAGACTCTGCAAAGTCTTATTTGGACTCGCTGAGCTAAGCCTTGGCAGGGAAGAGATGGAGGGGTGGGGTGGGGGCACATACTCTGCGAGGTTTTGGGGTGAGCATGCAGCTGACAATAGGCTGGAGGAGCGGGGGAGGACTTTCCCCTCCCTGTCTGTTTTTTTAATTTATTTGCAGGCAAAGCTCAGGTTACACAATGACACAAACACACACACACAGAGGAAGGCGATTAGCTGGCATGGATGACAATGAAGTGCCCTTTGAGCTGAGTGTGCAAAGTTGCACGCTTTGGTATCTCCATTCTGAGTTGGCCGGTCTTAAGAACGATGCCGTTGTGGTTATGGTGACATTTTAAGGAGGGTAGTCTTAATGTTTTGATTATTTTTCTGTAGCCTGCCCTTATAGGAGTGATGGGTGGCAGAGAATGTTAAAGAATAGAATAGAATAGAGAAGAGAATGTAACAGTAGAGAATAACAGAATAGAATATTAGAATAGAATAAAGAATAGAATATAACCGTAGATGAGAATAGAATAGAGGAATAGAATGGAATAGAAAATAAAATAGAGCAAAGAATAGAATATAACAGTGGAGAATAGTAGAATAGAATCTAACAGAATAGAATAGAGGAATAGAATAAAATAGAGGAATAGAATAGAATAAAGAATAGAATAGAACAGAATAAATATTGGAGAATAGAATTGGAGATGAAATAGAATAAAATAGAGGAATAGAATGAAATAGAAAATAAAATAGAATGAAGAATAGAATATAACAGTGGAGAATAGTAGAATAGAATATAACAGAATTAGAGGAATAGAATAAAATATAAAATAGAATAGAATAGGATAAATATTGGAGAATAGAATTGGAGATGGAATAGAATAGAATAGAGGAATAGAATGAAATATAAAGTAGAATAGAATAAAGAATAGAATATAACAGAATAGAATGGAATGAAACAGAATAGAAAATGGAATGGAATACAATACAACGATTGAGATTAAATGTATGTCTAATGCACATTAAACACATAAAGAGATAAATTGTGCCAATAGAAGAAAATATTTGTAGCTTAAGATTGAAGTGAGTATCCTTGGTGGTCTCTGAGTCTGGTAGTTTCCCCCCCCCACAGCTGTTTCCTGACAAAACTGGATAAAATCATTAGCAAACTCCACTCCTTCTTGGACGGATGATGCTATCTAGTTCGGTCAGGAAATGTCTTCAAGAAAACCACCAAGCTGAGAGAGAAGGAAGGAAGGAAAGAAGGAAGAAAAAAATGGGAGGGAGGGAGGAAGATGAGAGGGAAGGAAGACGGAAGAAAGGAAGAAATTGAAGAAAGGGAAGAAGGAAGGAAGAGAGGGAGGGAGGGAGGAAGAAAGATGAGAGGGAGGGAGGGAGGAAGGAAGGGAGGAGTGAGGGAGGAAAGGAAGGAAGGAAGGAAGATGGGAAGGAAGAAGGGAGGGAGGGACCCTCATCTCTAACCCCTTTTTCCTCTTCCTCTTCTACTCCCCTCCTCCTGCAGCTGGAGGATGAGCTGGCCGCCATGCAGAAGAAGCTAAAAGGGACCGAAGATGAGCTGGACAAATACTCGGAGGCGTTAAAAGATGCGCAGGAGAAGCTGGAAGTGGCCGAGAAGAAGGCGGCCGACGTACGTACCCCAGAACGGGGGACGGGAGGGGTGTGTGTGCTGGCTAGTAGAAGCCTAAGGACCCTCTCTGCAAGACTGGGCTGGACTACAATACCCAAATGCCCCCGCCGAGTCTGGAGAGACGCGGTCCTCTTTATAGCCAACAACAGGGCTGCAACTTCCCTCTCTAAAAACGCAGCTGGGAAACGTCTCGTCATAATGGCCATATACCCAAATCCTTTTTTTTTTTTTTTGGGGTGCTGCGGTTCTTAAGTGAATCGCACAGTTGTTAAGCGAATCTCGCTCCCCCACCCGACTTGGCTTGTCGGAATCCGGCTGGGAGGGTCACACAAGGGAGGATGACTTGATCCCAGGATGCGACGCTCCGCCTGTCGTAAAGGCAGACTGGCTGCCCCGTTGTAGAATGGGGACAGACGTCACTGAACCGGCATCTCACTTAGCGACATCGATTCCGGGCTCCATTGTGGTCGTACGTCGAGGACCGGCTGTGTTCCTCAAGAATCGTGAAGTCCCCAGCAGAAAAATGACAGGGTTCTCCAACATGTGCAGAGCGCAAACTTATATATATATATATATATATATGTATTTGTGTTACAACCCCTGGTATGCCCAAATATGGGAGGGAGCTCACTACTTCCTCTTTCTGTCCTTCGGCTCATTACAGAAGACCATCCAGGCAGAAAACCCTATTTTTATTTTTAATGTTGCGTTTGCTATGTTTGTGTTGTATTTGTGCTGAGTCTCCCTTTATTTATTTATCAGCACAAATACAACACAAACATATACATACATACATACATACATACATACATACATACATACATATATATATATATATACACCTATAATTAGGAAATTACGGTAACTGTCAAGAAACGGCCGCCCTCAACGCCTGAAAATAACCTTATCTGCCCAAACACATGTTGTGGTAAAACCTACATGGGGTTGAGGAAGGGCTGCCCAGAATTGTGTTAATCGTGACCTGACTGGAACCCGCAGCTCCTTGCTCGGACCGTAGACGGGGTTCAGCTGCCCGCCAGGCCCTCCAGCTTCCTTCTCCTGCTCGTAAAATGGGTCCTTAATATCTGGAAGCTGCTTGGGGGGTGGCCAGAATAGAATATAAAATAGAATAGAATAGAATGTAGAATGGAATACAATAGAATAGAATATAAGAATAGAATATAGAATAGAAAAATAGAATATAATAGAATGGAATAGAGAATAGAATAGAATAAAATAGAATAGTTGGAAGGGACCTTGTGCGGTCATCTAGTCCAACCCCCTGCTCAAGCGAGAGACCGGCCTAGACCATTTCACACCAGGGGCTGCTCAGCCTCTTCTCAAAAAAAAACAACCCCCAACCGTGCCCTCCTCCTCCTTTGATTTGGCAGCCGGAGCTTCTATGCTGCCTATAAATAGAAGCCGGACGGAGAATGTCACTTTGAGCGATGAGCAGGGAAGAAGATACGATACGCCACCGTGTCCCTTCGGCGGGGGGGGGGGGGGGGGAGGGAGAAGCTCCTCATTGTGAACTCAGTGGGCATTTTCTTGGCAAAAGCCACCATCGGATTTGTCCTGGAGGGGCAGCTGTGCACCGAAGGGCTCTCAGCACCTCAGTGCAGCTGTTGCGTGACATTGGTGGGGATCAGTTCTCTACGGATTTATTGCGCCTAAGTATTTGGATGGGCCCATGGGCTGTCATCGCCTCCGAGGGGAGACTCCTTCCCGCTTCCAGATTCCCCCTGCAGGGGGCGCCATTTGACCGTCCTCCTCTCCCATTTGGGGAGTGGGGGGGGGAGCGCAAAGACCCTGCGGTTGAATTTGGGGGATGCTTAAACACAGCTCGTCTTCGGCATTACGGCCACAACGGAGGTCAACATTTCGGTGGCTAGGCGAGACGTTGGTTTAGTGAGTTCCGATCGGTTGTTAAGTGAACCGCTGCAGTTGTTAAGTGAGTCACATGGCCGTTAAGTGAATCCGGCTTCCCCATGGACTTTGCTTTGTCGAAAGATCACAAAAGGGGAAATCACGCGACCGCAAGACGTCAGTTGCCGAGAGTCCAGATTTTGATCGCGTGACGGCAGCGGTCGTAAGGGTGAATAATGGCCCCGAGTCCCTTTTTCCAACGCCGTTTTCACTTCCGACCGTCACAAAACGAGCGGTTTTAGGTCAGGGAATGCCTGTATATTTCTTTACGTCTCATTTGGAAACTTCCAACGTCCATTACTGGATCGCGGCAAATAAGCCGTAATCATAAATAAACAAGTAAATAAATAAAGGAAGAGCGTAGATCGAGGCCAGGGGCCATTTTAAGACTGGTGGACTTCAACTCCCAGAATTCCCCAGCCCCAGGAATTCTGGGAGTTGAAGTCCACCAGTCTTTAAAGCGGCCCATTGGTTTTAACTCTGGACCAATGTTTCCCAACTTGGGTCGCGTTCGGAGGGGTGGACTTCAACTCCCAGAATTCCTGGGGGCTGGGGAATTCTGGGAGTTGAAGTCCGACCCCCCATCTGGAAGTTGCCAGAAGTTGAGAAAGACTAACTGGCAAGGAAAGAGGAAAGCGAGGGCTTAGCATCTTTTCTTCGGCATCTCAACCATGCAGGGAGGAGACGCTGAAGAGGGTGTGAAGCATCTCAAGCGATCAGCCTGGGAAGGCGAGAAATATTTGGCGCTTCTCGGACGCTAAGTGTAAAGCTGGGCTAAGGAGAGCTGTCAGGAAGAGTGACAGCCAGAGAGTGACAGGTCCAGAAAATGAAGACCCAGGGAAGTCATTTTTCCATGAATCTCCCCTGCGGCTGACCCGTCTTATCCATTTTGCAGAGCGTCAAATTAGAAACTCTGAATAAAGAGAAAATACAGTAGTTTAAAAAAAGGAGTACCTCTCTCTGTCTATGTTTATCCCTTCGTCCTCCTTTCCTCCCTCTCTCTCTCTTACTCATCTATTCTTCCTTCCTTCCTTCCTTAGTCCTTTCCTTCCATCCTTCCATCCCTCCTTAGACCTTTCACTTCCTCCCTCAGTCTTCTCCTTCCTTCCTTCCTTCCTTCCTTCCTTCCTTCCTTCCTCCCTCCCTCCCTCCCTCCCTATTATATAAATGCCCTTCTATCCTTCCTTCCTCCGTCCTTTCCTTCCTTCCTTCCTCCATCCTTTCCTTTCCTTTCCTTCCCTCCTTAGTCCTTTCCCGTCCTTCTTTCCTTCATTCCTCCCTCCCTCGATCTTTTCCTTCCTTCTCAGTGCTTTCCTTACTTCCTCAGTCTTTTCCCTTCCTTTCTTCCTCAGTCCTTTCCTTCCTTCCTTCCTCCCTCCCATCTTTCCTTCCTTCCTTCCTTCCTTCCTTCCTTCCTTCCTTTTCCTTCCTTCCTTCCTTCCTTCCTTCCTTCCTTCCTTCCTTCCTTCCTCAGTCCTTTCCCTTCCTCCCTCCCTCTCTCCCTAAATCTTTTCCTTCCTTCCTCAGTCCTTTCCTTCCTTCCTCAGTCTTTTCCCTCCTTCCTTCCTTCCTCAGTCCTTTCCTTCCCTCCTCCCTCTTTATCACACAAATTCCCTTCCTTCCGTCTGTCCTTCTTTCCTTTCCTCCCTCCCTCTCTTCCTTCTATCTGTCTGCCTCTCATCATCTATCCCTAACTCCCTGCTCTTTCATCTATTATTCTCTCTCTCTCTCTTCCTCTCTCCCTCCCACCCTCTCTCCCTCTCTCTGTCTGTCTGTCTGTCTTCTCTGTCTCTCTCTGTTTGTGTGTCTCTCTGTTTCTCTTTCTAATTTACAGACTGAGGTGTTATAATGGTTTATGGGCATCTTTCTCAAATTCTGCTTTTGCAGTTTAGGATGTCGCCCAAGCACAGCAGTAGAACTCACACTAATCCCATCCTTATTCAGGAAAGCCTCACGGCTGTCCATCAAACAAGAGGAGAGTCATATTTCTAATCGAGAGATTTAAAAAAAAAAATCCCTGCAGTCTTCCTTTTGCAAACCCTGGGGTCACCCCAGCAGAGAATGTTTCCACAGGGCACAACGACGTAGACCTGAAAACGTCCTTGGCGCTTAAAAATAAAATTAAAAATCATTATTAGAGCGAAGTTTTAATAGACTGCAAAACCTCCTGATTGCTTTTTATAACCTCGCAGCCCACGTATAAAGAATGCAGCAAAAAGCAGACCGGTAGCAAATAGATTTTGAGACCTTCCACCGGTCTTGTAAGGGGGAAGGAATTTATGTGGTTCTGTCTGCCTGTGTCTGTGGGTTTTCCTACAGCAGAAAAAAGGGAAAAAGCGAAGCTGTCACCAGAAAGGAATGCTTCCCTACCCCACGGAGAAAGGCCCCAGATGCTGTAGGAGAGGTTAATTCCATTTTCCATAGATGCCCATATATGTCTAATCTGCTTGTCTTGCAGGCTTCAAACCTCCCGTAGTAAATTCTGATTTTTCTGTCCTCCGTCCCCCTAGTTCCATTTGCTGTCTTGGAAAGAATTCAGCCATTGATCGGAGCAATGCTCCCCATAGCGAGAGAGGGGGGGGCGGGCGGTCAATTCAGGCTACACGGCTGTGTTGGCAAAGGGGTAGAGCAATTGGGGGAGGGGGTGGATCACGGGCAACGGGCATTGTAGGAAAAGAACTGGTAAAGATCGCGCCATTCTTGCTTGGGTATTAAGTGCGGTATTTCTTGACTTCAGCAGTTTGTGGACTTCAACTCCCAGAATTCCCCAGCCAGCATAGCTGGGAGTTGAAGTCCACCCCTCTTAAATTATGCCAGCTGGGGGATTCTGGGAGTTGAGATCCATCCATTTTAAAGCATGCAAACTGGGGGATTCTGGGAGTCGAACTTAACTTAAAAGCATGCAAACTGGGGGATTCTGGGAGTCGAACTTAACTTAAAGCATGCAAACTGGGGGATTGTGGGAGTTGATGTCCACCCATCTTAAAGCATGCAAACTGGGGGATTGTGGGAGTTGATGTCCACCCATCTTAAAGCATGCAAACTGGGGGATTCTGGGAATTGAAGTCCAGCCGTTTTAAATTATGCCAGCTGGGGGATTCCGGGGATTACTGGAGTTGAAGTCCACCCATCTTAAAATATGCTGGCAGGGGTTGGACTAGATGACCTCCAAGGCCCCTTCCAACCCTGTTCATCGGTTACTCCATGTGGGCAGGGCAGGAATGGCACTCCAATGCAAGGAGGGGGGGGAGCCAGGCTGACTTTTTTTCAGGGAGACTCCAAGGACTCCCTCTCCCATACTCCACAGCCTTTCCTACAGACCCCCCAAAAGGCGCCTGGACTACAACTCCCAGGATGCTTAGGGGAGAGGCTGGAGATGAGAGAGTTGGGGGGGTTAGGATACGTATCCGTGACAACGACGTCGTGAGCGTCCGGGGCGCGTGACGTCACGGGGGCGGCAGGGCGTCGCCGCGGCGGCCATCATCCGGGTCCCGCGGTGGGTGGGGCGCGCGCGTGACGTCACGGGGCGGGGCGCGGCCCGGTATTTGAGGGCGGGGCGGGGCGGCGGCAGCGGCAGCATCAGCTTCGGCGCCGGGGCGGCCATGGCGGGCGCGACCACCATCGAGGCGGTGAAGCGCAAGATCCAGGTGCTGCAGCAGCACGCCGACGAGGCCGACGAGCGCGCCGAGCGGCTGCAGAGGGAGTCCGAGGCCGAGCGACGCGCCCGAGAACAGGTGTGTGTGTGTGGGGGGGGAATGGGGAATGACCCATAATCCCCCGCGCGGGGTCTCCCTGGGGGGGGTGGGGGGTGGCTGCCCCTCCCCCACATAAGAATCCCTTGGGGACTTTTTTTCCCAGAATACCCCGCCCCTCCAGGGTGGGAGGGGGCTTCCCAGAAGGCTGTGGGGCTGGTGGGGGGGGCTTTAGAAACGGGAGGGGCTTTACAGGGTGGGAGGGGGCTTCCCAGAATGCTGTGGGGCTGGTGGTGGGGGGCTTTGGATGGGGGAGGGGGCTTTAGGGAGGGGAGGGGGCTTCCCAGAAGGCTTTGGGGCTGGTGGGGGGGCTTTAGAAAGGGGAGGGGCTTTAGAGGGGGGAGGGGGCTTCCCAAAATGCTTTAAGGCTGGTGAGGGGGGGCTTTAGATGGGGGATGGGGCTTTAGGGAGGGGAAGGGGCTTCCCAGAAGGCTTTGAGGCTGGTGAGGGGGGGCTTTAGAGGCAGTCAAAGAGGCTTTAGAGGGGGAGGGGGCTTCCCAGAATACTGGGGAGGGCTTTAGAGAGAGGAGGGGCTTTAGAGGGGGGAGGGGGCTTCCCAGAATGCCTTGAGGCTGGCCAAGCTGGTGGGGGGCTTTAGAGGGGGAGGGGGTCTTCCCAAAATGCTTTGTGGCTGAGGGGCACTTTAGGGGGGGTTCCCAGAAGTCTTTGGGGCTGGTGGGAGGGGCTTTATGGGGAGGGAGGGAAAGGGCTTTCCAGAAGGCTTTGGGGCTGGCCAAGCTGATGGGGGTGACCTTGAAAAGGAGGGGAGGGGGTTTCCTAGGAGGCTTTAGGGCTGGACTGAATTGATGGGGTGATACTGGGAGAAAGTGGGGGGGTCTTTTACCCTGAATCCCCTGGTGGTGGTGGAGGACAGCCTCAAAATGATGAGGGGGGGTCTTCCCATAATGCTTTGTGGCTGGCTGCACTGATAGGGGTGGCCCTCGAAAGGTGGGTGGGTGGGTGAGGCCGCTGCCCAGAATCCCCTGCCTGTGGCTGTTCTCCTGGGGACGCCGTTTCGGAGGCATGGGGAGGGGGCTGTGTGTGAAGGGAAGCTGGGTGGATGGGGTGGTAGTGTTTGCTGTTACCCAGAATCCCCCATGGCTGGCTCTGTGTTTTGAACAGGACGTGGCTGGCTGGGGTAGGGGATTATGGGAGTTGAAGTCCATCCCCTCTGAAAGTGACCCTCCGGGAGGGGTTTTCCCCCCTCTTAAATCTTAATGGCTTCTGCTCCTTTTGTTGGCTTCCCTTCCCAGCCTCTGCTACTGAAATGCTGTCGCTCTCCCGGGCAAGGTTGCTTCTGAGCATAGGAAGAGTGCCTAGCTTCCTGAGATCATGGGTGCAGTTGGAACAGGTGGAGAGCCTCACCTGACCAGGTGCAACCCTTCCTGTCTATAGGGCTCTTTCCCTTAGACTTTCTGCGGAGCCTTTCTGTTGGGAGATAGACTCTTTCTGTCCCTGGAGGCTCCCTTCCATCCATCTTTACCATTAGCAGAATCAAAATCTGGGTCAAAATTTAACCCAGCTTTGCATTTTCTCCTCCAGAAAGCCCCAGGTAGCTGCCCGCCTTCAGTTACACCTGGCCTTCTTCCTTGGCATCTGGTATACTGCTGCTGCACCTGGAGGCTTCATCTACCTTCCCCAACCCACGCATGACTCAGTATGGTTGGCTCAGCTGGAATAATTGGGCCCTCCCTTGTGTGTGCTTGTACAACTGGTTGCATTGCTGGGAGGAGAAAGGGTTTTGGGCTGGGAAGATCCCTTTACACCCCCCCCCCCCACCTTTCCGAAGTTGTGCGGGGATGGACCCATCCTGATCGAAATCAAAATTTTAATATAAATTTAGTAACAGCCATCTGTGTCACCTGGTTCCTTTGGTGTAAAACAGCCGTCTTCCCCGCTGCCCCACCCAAGTCTGTCCTCAGGCCTCCAAAATATATTTAACCTGAGTTTTAATCATTATTCCCCCCCCCCCCCCCCTTACAAATATTCCTATCCCTCACCTGCCAGGGATTCAGTACTGGAGATTCCTTCTTTTTAAACCTGAAAATCCGGCTGTGCTTCAAATAATTTGGTTTTTACAGGATCCAGGGCCTGGCTTAGCAGTGGAAGGTAGATCTCTGGGTAGATCCCAGGAAAGAGAGAGAGAGAGAGAGAGAGAAGGGAGAAAGAGAGAGAGAGAGAGAGAGAAGGGCAACGGAGAAAGGGAGAGAGAGAGAAGGGAGAAAGAGTAAAGGGAGAAAGAGAGAGAAGGGAAAAAGAAAGGAGAGAGAGAAGGGAGAAAGAGAGAAGGGAGAAAGAGAGAGAGGAGAGAGAGAAGGAAGAAAGAAGGGAGAGAGAAGGGAAAAGAAAAGGAGAGAGGATAGAGAGAAAGAGAAGGGAGAAAGAGAGAGAAGGGAAAAAGAAAGAGGAGAGAGAGAAGGGAAAAAGAGAAAGAGAGAGAAGGGAAAAAGAAAGAGGAGAGAGAGAAGGGAGAAAGAGAGAAGGGAAAAGAGAAAGAGGAGAGAGAGAAGGGAGAGAGAAGGGAGAGAGAAGGGAAAAGAAAAAAGAGAGGATAGAGAGAAAGAGAAGGGAGAAAGAGAGAAAGAGAGAGAAGGAAGCAAGATCTCTTTCCAAAGGATCAGAATTCAGGGAGAGGAATTTGCAGGAAGGAAGGAAGGAAGGAAGGAAGGGTGCATGGGTAGAGAGATCTTGCTTATTCATAGGGATCAGGTAGACAGCGAGGCTGGGCCGCGGAAGGGCGAGAGGGAGAGATTAAAAGGGAGGAAGGCGTCCCATCACTAAGCCATCTCAAACATGGAATCGGATTAAAGAAGAAGAAGAAGAAGAAAAGGGGAATATTTCATCCTTCCGGCCGGGAAGGGAACTGAAAAATTTTAAAAATAAGAGATTTTTACAATATCTCTGCACAGGAAGGAACTGTGGCTTGTTTGTGCAAAATCGGTGCCCCCTTCCCCCCCCCTGCAAAGCTGGGGAGGGGTGTGCGAGGCCGAGATCCCCTCCCTGCTGTTAAAAGCATCTTTTTTAAAAAAAAGGGGGGGGGGAATCAGAATAAATTCAGAAAGGCGTTGGCTTTTTCCGGATGGGAAGTGGGTCAGGGCAAAAAAAAAAAACCAGCTCTTTTTCCCTATTTAGGAAATGGGGCAGGCATCCAAGCCGTGCCCCGGGGTGGGGGGAAGGGTGGGTTGGTGGGGGCTGGAGATGCCCCCGCCCCCGTTTCCTGCTTGCTTTTAAGGGGGGGGGAGGAGTGCCAGCCTGGGTGTGTTTGAATGTGTGAGTGTGACTTCAATCTCTCCTTTCTCTTTTGTGCACTCCAGTTGGGGGCTGGAGGGGGGGGGGTTAAGACAAGCCTGTTGGCTCTTTGTAATTTGTGTGTGTGTGTGTGTGTGTGTTATTTGCCCTTTTTCCCCCATCCTTGTGGAGTGGAGGGGGGGGAAACTCACTTTCTGCACTAACTGCCAACTTAAAACCAAAACTCTCTTTGGCCGTAGATAAAACATTTAGGGGTGCATCCCAAGTCTTTGTTTTTATTTATTTATTTGTTTATTTGGGGAAGGGGTTTCTTTTTCCTTTTTTTTCTCTTTTTGTAGATTTGTTTCAAGGCCCATCTTGTCTTCCTTTTTTTTTTTTGGAGGGGGGAAAATTTTTGTTTTCCCCTCCCCACTTTTACATCATTAATCTTTCCAGCGTGTCACCTGGGTGCAATCTTTGTGTCACCGTATTTAACAGTTACATCATTTTAAATCCCATTTTTATTTTATTTTTTCATTTCAATTGACTTTTAATTCAACGCCTCCCCTGTAAATGCTACATCCTTTTCCAAACGATTCATTTTTTTTTCTTTTGGGGTCTATGTTCGTTTTCTATCCGGTGGTAATAAAAAAAACATCCCCATATCTTATAATACTCTGATTCTTCCTTCTCTTTAATTGCCAATTCTAATCTGTTCATTTCTGCCCAGTCTAAAAAAATAATAATAATTACCTCTCCCGCGGAGGGAATTTGTTCCATTTTCCAATTTTGTGCAAATATACTTCTTAGCTGCCCTTATTCCACGGATAATTAAATGTATATTTTCTTTACTATAGTTCTCTGGTAAAACATCTTGTCTTTTTTTGTGTATGTGTTTCCTTTCCCAGTGGGTCAGGAGAAAAGAAATGCTAAACTTAAAAAAACTTTTTTTAAACTTTTCTAAAAAAAAAAAAAATGGGGTATATCCCCCTTTGCTGGAGCAGAAGGGGGCTTTGGGTGCAATTGATACCTCTAGGCAGTCCTCGACATACGGCCATTCTTTTGGAGGCTGTTCAAAATGACGGCCCTGAAAAAAAGCGACTCGCGACCGGTCCTCAAACTTACGACCGTTTGCACCATCCCCTGCTAATTGAAGCACTTAGCAGCCTGCCGGGGTCAAAATATGTGACCTTCCCTGTCCGGGCTTCTGACAAGCAAACTCAATTGGGGGGTGTGGAGCCGGATTCACTTAGTGACCATGTGATTTGCTTAGCAACTGCACTATTTGCTTAGTGACTGCGTGATTCGCTTAGTGACTGCAGCGATTTGCTGTGAACGCCCCTGGCAGCAGAAGGAAAGAAAAAAACAAACAAAGGGAGTGAAATCGGGAATTGGCTCACTTAACAACCTCGCTTGGCCATGGGAATTCTGGCAGCGGTCGTAAGTCGAGGACTACCTGGGATCGTTCTCCGAAGAGCGTCTGAGAAACATCAAGAGTGTTTCTTTGCTTAGGTGTGGATGTGGGACGTCTGCCAATTCTTGGTTTTTTCAACCTTTGACTCCCTTTAAAAGCAAGTTTTTAATCGTATTATTTATGCCCGCTGTTGTGAGTTTGTCCCTTACCTGCTTTCTTATCGTCATATATATATAAAAGGGCAAATATTATAAATACTTGGCTTGAGTTCAGGTTTCGGCTGATATGGGTGTTGTGGGAAAGCCACGTGGGAAACAAGGACTTCCTTGTTTGCACACCAAGCGCAAACTTTAGATACTGACCTCCGCCTGTTTAGTGACTGAAGTTACAACGTCACTGAGAAAAGTGACTTCGGGCTGCTTTTCACACTTAGCGTCCCCGTGGTCACGGGATTGAAATCCAGACGCTTGCCAACCGACTCGTATTTACGACGGTCGCTGTGTCCCCGAGAACTCGCGCCTTTGCGTCCTTCCAGCAAGGAAGGACCATGGAGACGTCTTCAGACAGCGCTGGCTCTTTGGCTTTGAAAGGGAGGTGAGCAGCACCCCCTAGAGTCAGGAACAAGCAGCACAGAGGTGCACGAGGGGAATCTTTACCATTACTTAATGCTGCGAAATTAGCCGTGATAAACCTCTATTGAAAGCTTACCGTGTCTGTCTGACCAAACTTGGCTTAAAGAAGCCGAGAGACAAAACAGATCCCTTTCTGAATTTGGGGACTTTTAGTGGGGAATTTTATCGGATAAGAGAGAGTCCGTATAGGTAAAGCTGAGTTTTGGCTTCTGCTTGAGCGGGCTTCTAGTCCTCATGAGTGGCATTTGAGTTGGGCGGCTGGGGGGTTGTATTAACCAGTGGAACTGCTCTGCCACCAGACCTTGTGAGTTGCTTCATCGCTGGAGGGTTTTCAAGAAGAGACTGGGCAAGCCCTTTGTTTGAAACGGTTGAGGGTCTCCTGCTTGAGCAGGGGGGTTGGACTAGAAGACCTCCAAGGTCCCTTCCAGCTCTGTGCTGAATTGACCGATCCTCCCTTTGCAGAGATAGGAAATTCAGGCAGGAGAGGCTGGGGATTAGCCTGTAAGGATGAATAAATCCTCCTCTCTCCGTTTTTCTTTCTTTCTTTCTCTCTCCCCCCCCCCCCAAAAAAAAAGTCTCTGTGACTTCTCCCTTTGTCTGGGCCTTTCTGGCACAGAGTCCCTTCTGTTCTGCCTTTTGTGGGTCCTTTGACACCCCCCCCCCTTCCCCAAAAATGCCTTGCGGTGCTTCTGTGCCAAAGCTTTCCAAGATTTCTTTCTTCTCCTTCCTCCTATTCTTCTTCCTCTTCTCCTTCATCCTCCACCTCTTCTTCTCTTTTTTCTTCTCCCTCCCTCCTTCCTCTTCTTCTTCCTCTTCTCCTCCTTCATCCTCCACTTCTTCTCTTTTTTTCTCCCTTCTTCCTCTTCTCCTTCTCCTTCCTCCTCTACCTCTTCTTCTCTTTTTTCTTCTTTCCCTCCTTCCTCTTCTTCTTCTTCCTCTTCTTCTTCCTCCTCCTCCACTTCCTAATCCTCTTCTTCCTCCTCCTTTTTCTTCTTCCTCTTCTACTTGTTCTTCCTCCTCCTCTCCTCCTCCTCCTTTCCTTCCCCTTATTTCTTCTTCATCCTGCTCCTCTTCCTTCTCCTCCTTCTTCCACTTCTTCTTCTTCTACTTGTTCTTTCTCCTCTTCCTCCTCTCCTCCTCCTTTCCTTCCTCTTTTTTCTTCTTCCTGCTCCTCTTCCTTCTCCTTCTTCCTCCTCTCCTCCTCCTCCTTTCCTTCCTCTTCTTTCTTGTTCTCCTTCTCCTCCTTTCTCTTCTACTTGTTCTTTCTCTTCTTCCTCCTCTCCTCCTCCTCCTCCTTCTTCTTCCTCTGTCTCTCCTAAACTCCCCTCTCCCTCCCCCTTTATCATGACGGGGATGGGAAGCCCTTTCTGGTTGCCTTTGGAGAAGTATGTATGTGTTGCCAGCAGCCCTTTTGGGGAGTGGCTGGGGGGGGTGGAGAAGGAAGATTTATAACCAGGCTGGTCTTCCACTGGGAAAAAGGGAGCCAGGGAGTCTATGCTTGGAAGCCATCGGTCAATCTCTTTCCACCAGCATCACCCTCCCCCGCCTGGTTCCCACCCACCCCTCCCCAAATCCTCCTTTCAGACTTGATGGGAGCCTATCCTGGTGCCCAGGAGGGGCTCAATTTTACTTAAGTGGGTGGGCTCCGATTTGTTCGGGAAATCACTTGTCAGGACCCTGTCCAATGTCTGCTGGGCAACGCCGAGTAAGGGGTCCCTTTTGCTCTGGGTTCAAATTCTGGGAGTGGGAGTCCAAATATATTTATAAGAGCATGCTGGCTGGGGAATTCTTGAAGTCCATCCCTCTTAAAGCATGCAAACTGGAGGATTCTGGGAGTTGAAGTCCAAATGTATTAAAATCTGCTGGCTGGGGAATTCTGGGAGTTGAAGTCCATCCCTCTTAAAGCCTGCAAACTGGGGGATTCTGGGAGTTGAAGTCCATCCCTCTTAAAGCCTGCAAACTGGGGGATTCTGGGAGTTGAAGTCCAACTGTATTAAAATCTGCTGGCTGGGGAATTCTGGGAGTTGAAGTCCATCCCTCTTAAAGCCTGCAAACTGGGGGATTCTGGGAGTTGAAGTCGAAATGTATGAAAATCTGCTGGCTGGGGAATTCTGGGAGTGGAAGTCCGCAAGCCTTGAAGTGGCCTCGTTTGGAGACCCCTTTATCTGAAGCCTGGATTGTGGGTTTAGGCAAAGTTGTTTGAAGTGACCCGATTCCCACGCTGGCTGGCGGCCGAAATCTGCCCGGGGGTGGTGGTGGCAGGAGACCCCCCCCCCCTGAACCAAGGAGACCCCGCCTCTTAGCCTGCCTGTCGGCTTACAGATCACCCATGTGGCTCCCATCGGAGAGAGGTGTCTGGACTTTTTCAAAACATCTGGCTGGCTCTCCTGGGGCGACACTTTGATTTCAACACTGCCTTTTTGCACGTTCGTTTGGGGGGGGGGGTCTGGAAACAGACCTCCAGCTGCCCTTTGGCAGCCCCTGGGCTCGTGCAGGCTTGCGTTAATACTGCGAAATGAGCCGCGGGATCTTGCGATAAACCCCGATGGAAGGTTTACCAGGCCTGGTGGCTGATCAAACTTGCCTTCAAGAGGCCCAAAAGACAAAGAGATCCCTCTCTGAATTTGGGGGACCGGGTCTTTTGAGAGGGGGAGTGTGTCCCGCTGAGGTTTGCCTTCTTTGCTTGAGCAGGCTTCTAGTCCTCAGGAGTGGCATTTGAGTTGGGCGGCTGGGGAGTTGTAGTCTAGACAGCTGAAAGGTTAAGGCCACAGCTGGAATACTGGGCCAGTTTTTGGGGTGACTATATTACTTTTTTGAGGTTCTCAAAAAGGTTGAGATTTTTTTGGGGGGGCGAAAATGCAGAGAAAGAGCAGATTGGAGGACGAAAGATCTGGAGGCAAGAACATAGGAAGAACAGTGGGTCCCTTTGGAGAAGGGCGGCATATAAATCCAAATAAACAGAAACAAAAAACAGATTATCGGGGTACGGCCAGTCTAGGGAAAAGAAGGACGGGGGGGGGGACATGATAGGAGTCTTCTAATATTTGGGGGGCTGCCCCGAAGAGGAAGAGGTCAAATTATTCTCCAAAGCACCAGAAGGAAGGACAAGAAGCAAAAGATGGAAATGAATCACGGGGAGAAATAACCTAGAATGAAGGAGAAATTTCCCGACAGGGAGGACAATTAACCGGTGGACCAGCTGGCCACCAGAAGTTGTGAGCGCTCCCTCACCGGAGGTTTTGAAGAGGAGACTGGTCTGAAATGGGTGAGGGTCTCCTGCCTGAGCAGGGGGCTGCACTTAAAAAGACCTCCCTCCCTCCCTCCCGATTCTATTCTGATTGAAATACTGTCAACGTAAGAACAGAAGGGACCTTGGAGGTCCTCTAGTCCAAGCAGGAGACCCCCCAGGCCCATTCCAGGGAAGTGGCTGAATGGGATTCGATCAGGAACAGCACATACGATGAGTCTCCGCCCCAGTGGATGGTGCGTGAGCTTGGCACAGCTGCGTGTCGCCCGCCTGGCAGAGATGCCTGGCGGTGACCGGGTCGGAGGACGTCTTCGTTGGACATCTGCAGATTTCCAGGCAAAGCTGCTTGTCCAACTCCCAGCGACGTCAGGCGGTCGGTTTTTCGGCCCGTCGGCTGCGGTCTCGAGCCTAGCTTCTCCCACCTCCTATGCCAGCCTTTTCTCTCCCGTCCCGGCTGGAGGGTTGGCGAAGACGCCGCCTGGGCATTTGGAAAAAGCCGGAGTTCCTGCACGGACATCCCTTCAGGTCAAACCCCTGGATTCTTCCCTCCGCGTTCGCTAGCGTTCTTGATTTCCCCTCCAGCCAAATCAGGCCACGTCCTGGTTTAAATCTTCCAAAATAGGAGCCTCCTCCGAAGGGAAAGGGAAAATTAAACCTCCTGGAAGGAGATTTTTCCCCAGTTGAGGATGGCATCCCTTCTTTGCGGGACTCGGAATAACAGATTCCAGAGGGAGATTGGAGGTCTTCTAGTCCAGCCCCCTTGCTCAGGACAGGAGACCCTAATCCAGGGGTTGCAACCTTTTTTGGGGGGCCATGCCCCCACCTAAGTGTCTCTAAAATCCTCCTCCCTCCTCCCTGGTGACATATAATTCTTACTTCACTCAAAAAGTGGACTCTACTCACGTGGAAGAAGCCCAAAAGACTATTAACTTGGTTTAAACAAGGTTATGCCCGCTCAGAAACCTGAAGGCCAGCTGGGTGGTACACGCATGCCTGTTTTTTTCAGCATTTTCAGGCCATTTTTGAGCCACTTGTGACCTGAAAATGTCCTGAAAAATGCCCCCAAACCAGCCTGAAAAATCCCCTGAAAAAGCCCCCCAAAAGACCCCAAAACAGCCCGAAAAAGGTCATTTTTCGGACCGTTCTCCGGTGCTCTGGTGCCTGCAAAGATCGGCTTCCCTCGATCCATCGATCAATTGCCCCTCGCCGTCAGGAAATCCCTCCTTCGTTCCAGGTTCCTTCTCTCCTCCGTTAGTGTCCACCTCTTGCTGCTTCTCCTCCCTTTCAGGGGCTTTGGAGAATAAATACCGTGTCCCCCCCCCCCCCCGAAAATAAGACCAGGTCTTATATTAATTTTTGCTCCAAAAGATGCATTAGGGCTTATATTCTGGTTAGGTCTTATATTTGGGGAAATATGGTACTGAATGCAAAAAATCTGGCTGGCAATCTTAATTAGGACTTATATTGGGGTAGGGCTTATTTTTGGGGAAACAGGGTAGACCCCCTCCCCTTCTCCTTTGGGGCAATCCCCCCTCCCCAAATATTGGAATCTTGCTCTCATGTCCGTCCCCGTCCCCTCTCCCGGTCCTTCTTTTCATTAAACTAGACATCCCCATCTTGGCCTGTTTTTTTTATCCCTCCATCCTTCAAACTCAGGGTGCCCCTTCCTTCAGGAGCCCCCCCCCCCCCCTGCGGACGTGGCTCTCTCCGGGGCAGAGCTGTCCCTGTTCCCACGCCTTCCCGGCTGGCTTCTCTCCCTTGCATTCCTCTGCCCCCTCCGTCGTGGTGGCTGGCTTCCTTTGTCTGCTTCTAAGGAGGCTCCTTTGGGGAGGGTGGCAGTGGGGTGGAGCTGGGGGTGGGGTGGGGGGAGAGACTCTTCTTCCAAGCCTGGTGCAGGAAGCAATTTTGCAAACTGGGTGGGTGGGGGAGCGGAGTTTCCCAGGTTTTCTTGCTGGATTCCCAGGAGGAGGAGGAGGGGGTAGGCTCTGGATGCCAGCATCTCTCGTCTCTGTCTCTCTCTGTGTCTCTGTCTCTTGCAAATGTGGGTCTGCACTGCTCGGTCCTTAGCCCTGTTTCGGTTTAAGACGGGTGGGCTTCGACTCCCAGAATCCCCCAGTCTGCATGCTTTAAGAGGGGTGGGCTTTGACTCCCAGAATCCTCCAGTTTGCATGCTTTAAGAGGGGTGGGCTTCGACTCCCAGAATTCTCCAGTCTGCATGCTTTAAGAGAAGTGGGCTTCAATTCCCAGAATCCCCCAGTCTGCATG
This sequence comes from Natrix helvetica, assembly GCF_964273705.1. Classification (NCBI taxonomy): domain Eukaryota; kingdom Metazoa; phylum Chordata; class Lepidosauria; order Squamata; family Natricidae; genus Natrix; species Natrix helvetica. Next base: position 2,153,423 of record NC_138563.1, read on the forward strand.
CTTTAAGAGGGGTGGGCTTCAACTCCCAGAATCCCTCAGTTTGCATGCTTTAAGAGAAGTGGGCTTCAATTCCCAGAATCCCCCAGTCTGCATGCTTTAAGAGGGGTGGGCTTCAACTCCCAGAATCCCTCAGTTTGCATGCTTTAAGAGGGGTGGACTTCAACTCCCAGAATCCCTCAGTTTGCATGCTTTAAGAGAAGTGGGCTTCAATTCCCAGAATCCCCCAGTCTGCATGCTTTAAGAGGGGTGGGCTTCAACTCCCAGAATCCCTTAGTTTGCATGCTTTAAGAGAAGTGGGCTTCAACTCCCAGAATCCCTCAGTTTGCATGCTTTAAGAGGGGTGGACTTCAACTCCCAGAATCCCCCAGCCAGTCTGCTTTAAGATGGGTGGACTTTAAGTCCCAGACCTGGCTGGGGAATTCTGAGAGTTGAAGCCCACCCCTCTTAAAATTGTCTTTTAAAAGCGAAGGAATCTCTGCATTTAGCTCTCAAGGGGCAGCTGACCCCTTTGCCTGCGGCTGTGGTTGGGAAGCAATGCCAGCCTTCTGAGGGAGACCCTCGGCCTCTCTTCTCCTGTCCACCAGCTGGCCAGGGTGGCGCTTCCTTCAAATCTGCCCCGGGGTCAAGGGTGAGGCAGATCAGAGGCTGAGACCGGGACACTCCGGCCAGGGAAGGGGCAGGTGCTAAAGCCAGGCAAAGATTGACTGGGATTAAGCTTGCCAGCAGATGGTGGCCTGCAGCTCTGGGGGAGGAGGAGGAGGGGAGGGGGAGGAAGAAGAGAGGGAAGGGAGGGGGAAGGAAGGAAGGAAGAGAAAGGAGGGAGGGAGGAGGACATGGACAGAAAGAAGGAAGGGGGAGGAAAAGGAAGGGAAAATGGGAGGAAGAAGAGAAGGAAGGGGGAAGGAAGGAAGGATAAGAGAGAAAGAAGGAGGGAGGAGGAGGAGATGGATGAATGGATGAATGGAAGGAAGAGGGAGTGGGACAGAGGAGAAATAGGAGATGGAAGGAAGGAAGGGGGAGAAGAAGGAAGAGAAAATGGGAGGAAGAAGAGAAGGGGGAAGGAAGGACAAGAGAGAAAGAAGGAGGGAGGAGGAGATGAATGGATGGATGAATGGAAGGAAGGAAGGAAGGGGGAGTGGAAGGGACGGAGGAGAAATAGGAGATGGAAGGAAGGAAGGGAAAATGGGAGGAAGAAGAGAAGGAAGGGGGAAGGAAGGAAGGACAAGAGAGAAAGAAGGAGGGAGGAGGAGGAGATGGATGAATGGAAGGAAGGAAGGGAGTGGAAGGGATGGAGGAGAAATAAGATGGATGGAAGGAAGGGAGGAGGCGAGGAAAGTGGGGGCAAAGCTCATTTAACAACTGTCTTGCTTAGCAACAGAAATGTTGGGCTTAGCGGTGGACGTAAGTTGAGGACTCCCTGGAAAAGCAGGACACATAGGCCTGGTGGAGAGGGCCGGCCCCAGGGCCAGATGTGGCCCTAGGGCCGTAAAAAAAAGGAGGCCCCTGGCAGGGGGGATTGGCTCTGCTTGGGGCTTAATGTACGATCTGTCTCTCTTCCTCCCCCCCCCTTGTCTCCCCCCACCCACCAGGCCGAAGCTGAGGTCGCCTCCTTGAACCGCCGCATCCAGCTGGTGGAGGAGGAGCTGGACCGGGCTCAGGAGCGCCTGGCCACGGCCCTGCAGAAGTTGGAGGAAGCCGAGAAGGCCGCCGATGAGAGCGAGAGGTGGGTGAGGACGGCTGGGCCTGGCTTAGTTAGCCCCGGGGGGCGGGGTGGACTTCTGAGTGGCTTGGTCCTTGACTTACGACCATCATAGGGCTGGGTCATAAGTCAGGAGGGTCGTAAAGGAAGTTATCTCCTTACTGCCCCGTCTCTTCCTTCTTCCCTTCCCCTGTCTATTCTTTCTTCCTTTCTTTTTTCCCTTCCCCTGTCTATTCCTTCCTTCCTTCCTCTTTTATTCCTTCCCCTCTCCCTTCCTCCCTTCTTTCCTTCCATCCTTCCTTTCTCCCTTCCCCTGTCTATTCCTTCTTCCCTCCTTCCCTCATCCATCCTTCCCGACAGGGGCATGAAAGTCATTGAGAACCGGGCCCTGAAGGACGAGGAGAAGATGGAGCTGCAGGAGATTCAGCTGAAGGAGGCCAAGCACATTGCGGAGGAAGCCGACCGGAAGTACGAGGAGGTGGGTGGCTTCCCCCCCCCCTCCCAGCAGGAACCCCCCCCCCCAATCCTCTGGGATTTTGAGGGGGGGGGGAGGAAGGCCAAGGCAGTCTCTCAAGCTGCAGCTTCTCCCTGTATAAGCAGATCCTCTCCCAATGCAGCCTCTCTTCCAGTGTCATGAGGACTAGAGGCTTTCATTTGAAGGGACGGGCTGCGGCTCGGGAGTCCTTCTCTGGTATTGGGTGAGAGAGGCTTCCCCAAAGTCACCCAGCCGGCTTTCATGCCTAAGGGGGGGACTAGAACTCACTGTCACCTAGAGATTGGCCCAAAGTCACCCAGCTGACTTTCCTGGCTAAGGCAAGACTAGAACTCCCAGTCTCCTGGTGATGGACCCAAAGTCACCCAATTGGCTTCCCTACTGAAGGTGGGACTAGAACTCCCTGCCTCCTGGTGATAGGCCCAAAGTCACCCAATTGGCTTCCCTACTGAAGGTGGGACTAGAACTCCCTGCCTCCTGGTGATGGACCCAAAGTCACCCAATTAGCTTCCCTACTGAAGGTGGGACTAGAACTCCCTATCTCCTAGTGATAGGCCCAAAGTCACCCAATTGGCTTCCCTATTGAAGGTGGGACTAGAACTCCCTATCTCCTAGTGATAGGCCCAAAGTCACCCAATTGGCTTCCCTACTGAAGGTGGGACTAGAACTCCCTGCCTCCTGGTGATGGACCCAAAGTCACCCAATTAGCTTCCCTACTGAAGGTGGGACTAGAACTCCCTATCTCCTAGTGATAGGCCCAAAGTCACCCAATTGGCTTCCCTATTGAAGGTGGGACTAGAACTCCCTATCTCCTAGTGATAGGCCCAAAGTCACCCAATTGGCTTCCCTACTGAAGGTGGGACTAGAACTCCCTATCTCCTAGTGATAGGCCCAAAGTCACCCAATTGGCTTCCCTACTGAAGGTGGGACTAGAACTCCCTGCCTCCTGGTGATGGACCCAAAGTCACCCAATTAGCTTCCCTACTGAAGGTGGGACTAGAACTCCCTATCTCCTAGTGATAGGCCCAAAGTCACCCAATTAGCTTCCCTACTGAAGGTGGGACTAGAACTCCCTGCCTCCTGGTGATGGGCCCAAAGTCGCCTAGCCGTCTTTCCTGCCTAAAGCGGAACTAGAACTCCCCGTCTTCCGGTTTCTCGTCTTGGCGCCTTAGCCCCCACCCCGAAAACCAACCCCCCTCCCCCTTATTTCCCCTTCTAACCCTCTCTGCCACCCCCTACCCTCCTCTTCCTCCTAGGTGGCTCGTAAGCTGGTGATCATCGAAGGAGACCTGGAGCGGACCGAGGAAAGAGCTGAGCTGGCCGAATCGTGAGTGTCCATCCTCTGGCCAGCACCTTTCGCATGTCGCCCCCCCCCCAACCCCCCCTCTGCCCTGCTCCACACGTGTTGCTAACACCCGTGGCTTGTCTCTGCCCCCCACCCCCCCACTTCCTGGTTAGATGAGGCCTGAAGCTGTGGGGCCAACGGTGGAAGGTGGGGGGAGAGTTGGTGGCGGTGGGGGGCTGACCACTAGACGCCCCTCTTCCAAGCCTGCAACCCCGGTGCCTTGATTATCCCAACATGGAGGGCCTCTCTTTCACCACCACCCCACTGCCCCCCCCCCCCCCCAAATACCCCAGGGCACTTAAACCAGGGGTCTCCAACCTGGGCAACTTTTGAGGCTTGTGGACTCTGGGATTCCTCAGCCAGCAAAGCAGGGACGATGGCTCCATCAGCAATGGATGGATAGGAAGGGGCAGGGGGAAGAGAAGGGAGGGAAGGAAGGAAGGGACTGGAGGAAGAGGAAGGAGGGGGAAGGAAGGAAGGGACAGGAGGAAGAGATGGATGGATGGAAGGAAGGATGGGACAGGAGGAAGAGATGGACGGAAGGAAAGAAGGCAGGGGCCGGAGGAAGAGGAAGGAGGGGGAAGGAGGAAGAGGAAGGAAGGAATGGGCAGGAATAAGAGATGGATGGAAGGAAGGAAAGGAGGGCCAAGAGGAAGAGAAAGGAAGGAATGGCCAGGAGGAAGAGATGAAAGGAAGGAAAGAAGGAAGGGACAGGAGGAAGAGAAGGAAGGAAGGGAATGAATGGGCAGGAATAAGAGATGGAAGGAAGGAAGGAAAGAAGGGCCAAGAGGAAGAGGAAGGAAGGAATGGCCAGGAGGAAGAGATGGATGGGAAGGAAGGAAGTTTGGAGACCCCCCTCCTGACCCAGACCATCAGGTGCATGTCTGAATCAGCAGGGGACGATGGGGGCACTAGCACAGGCTGCTTCCAGTCACCTCCCACACAAGCAACTCTGGAGTTGCGGCTTTCGTTTTCACCCCCTTGAGCTTCCCGGCCTCGTGTAAGGCACCCCTTCTCCAACCCCTACCCATCCCCTACGGCACGCACCCCCCCCCCAACAGCCCACTCCTCCCCCCCCCCGTGCAAATCCTCTCCCTCCCGCCATGCATGTGTTGTGACCAATTTTTATTTTTCCTCTTTTTTTTCCCTCCCCTTCCTTTCTTCCTCCGTCCGTCCGTCCCTTTCACGGCTGCTTTGCCTCTTTTTTCCCCGTTATTGTTGCCGCCGCTGCCGCCGTTCCTTTCCGGCCCCCCCTCTTCCCCCCCCTCGGACGCGTGGCCGTCCCTAAACCAGCCGCTTACGAGAAATGAATGAGCAGAACCGTCTGATGGACCAAAACTTGAAATTCCTTTCTCAGGCTGAAGACAAGGTACTAATCTCTCTCTCTCGCTCGCTCGCTCGGCTCCCTTGTGCGCCGAGGCTCCTAAAATCTCATTTCCCCCACCGTTCCTCCGTGCACGTCTCTCTTTTTCCCCTCTCCTTGCTGCCTTCGATGCTTGACAGGCTCTGCTTTCCCTGACCTTGCCTTCCCCAATCCATTCCCCCCACCTCCTTTAAAAAAAAAAGAGCATTTTGGGCTTTCTTTCCAACAGACAGCCACTGAGACTACTGGTTTCAGCCAGGGCAGTTCCAGCCAGATTCTGGCACGGCTGGGCTCCTTAGTGGCTGCCCTTGGAGCTTGTAAGCTGGCCGTGTTGGCCTTCTGGTGTCAGTGCCCCCATTCAGAATAGAATAGAATAAGAATAGGATATAGAATATAACAGAATAGAGACTAGAATAGAGAATAAAGAATAGAATATAAAATAGAATAGAGAAGAGGATATAAAATAGAGAAGAGAAAGAATATAGAGTAGAATAGGGTACGGATAGGATAGGATAGAGAATATAGAACATAACAATAGAGAAGAGAATGTAAAATAGAATAGAGAAGAGAATAGAGAATGGAAAGAATATAGAAGAATATAGAATATAACAGAATAAAGAATAGAATAGAATGCAAAATAGACTAGAATAGAGAAGAGGAAATAAAATAGAGAAGAGAAGAGAGAATAGAAGAGAGAATTGAAAAAATATAGACTAGAGTACAATAGGATAAGAATAGGATAGGATAGAGAATATAAAACATAATAGAGAAGAGAATGTAAACTAGAATAGAGAAGAGAATATAGAATATAGAATCAAAAGAATAGAGAATATAACAGAATAGAATAGAATAGAGAATAAAGAATAGAATATAAAATAGAATAGAGAAGAGAATAGAGAATTGAAAGAATATAGAGTAGAATAGGATAAGGATAGGATAGAGAATATAAAACATAATAGAGAAGAGAATGTAAACTAGAATAGAGAAGAGAATATAGAATATAGAATCAAAAGAATAGAGAATATAACAGAATAGAATAGAATAGAGAATAAAGAATAGAATATAAAATAGAATAGAGAAGAGAATAGAGAATTGAAAGAATATAGAGTAGAATAGGATAAGGATAGGATAGAGAATATAGAACATAACAGAATAGAGAAGAGAATGTAAATTAGACTAGAGAAGAATATGGAATAGAAAGAATATAGAAGAATATAGAATGTAACAGAATAGAGAATAAAATGGAATAAAATATAAAATAGAATAGAAAGAATATAAGGAATAGAATTAGGAATTAGAGTAAACTTTATTGTCGCTTTGAATGTACACTAATTGGCACACATTAAAAATGAAATTTCATTGCATACAACTCTCTGATTTTACGACATAAATACGACCAGATAAAAACAAAATTATGTATACATCCATTTAGAGACTCCTTGAGGCCTGAACTCCCAAACCTCAACGCAAATTGTGGGTTTAAAATATCCCTAGGCTGTTTTATTTCTGAAAATGCCCCCCCAAAAACATAAAAAACAGCGCTAGGTTTTCACATTTGATAGGCTGGGTGAAATTGCCACTGGGTGCCAAAAAATCCCAGAGAAGATACCTTCAACATCTCTCCCCCCCCCCCTCTCCCCAGCTCAAAGATTCACTTCTCTTTCTTTCTGTCTCCTCTGTCCATCCTTCCTTTTCTTCTTCTTTTTTATCCCCCTCTCTTCTTTTTCCGCCTTCCGCGACGCGCACAGTAAATGTTCAGAATTGGAAGACGAGCTGAAGAACGTTACCAACAACCTCAAGTCTCTTGAGGCTCAGGCGGAGAAGGTAGGGTGGTCCTCCCTCCCCCCCCCCAGAAGAATTTTTTTTTTAAAATGATGAGGATGATTAGAAATGAAATCACGAAATCCCTCTGTGGCCTTTTTTGGGGGGTGTGGGGGTTGGTGTCTTGGGTCTGCTCAGAAAAACAACCATGAGGTCATTTCGTTAATTGTGTAACCTAAATTTTGGTTGTCATAATTCTAACCCCATAGTTATTTTAAATTTTATTCTCATTCTCTCTCTCTCTCTCTCTCCCACTCCCTTCCTCCTTCCTTCCCTATCTATTATCTATCTATCTTATCTACCTATCTACCATCCATCTATTTATCTGCCTATCTATCTATCTATCATCTACCTATCTGCTATGTATTTATCCTATCTATATCTATCTTACCTATCTATCATCTCTCTCTCTCTCTCTCTCTCCCTATCATCTATCTACCTACCTACCATCCATCCATCCATCCATCCATCCATCTCTCTCTCTCTACCTATCTACCTATTTATCATCTATCTATCTATCTATCTGTCTGTCTGTCTGTCTATCATCTCTCTCTCTCTCTCTATCATCTACCTACCTACCATCTATCTATCTGCTATCTATCCTATCTATATCTATCTCTACCTATCTATCATCTATCTATCTATCTATCTATCTATCTATCTATCTATCTATCTATCTATCTATCTATCATCTCTCTCTCTCTCTCTCTCTCTATCATCTATCTACCTACCATCCATCCATCCATCCATTCATATCTCTCTCTACCTATCTGTCTACCTATTTATCATCTATCTCTCTCTCTCTCTCTCTACCTACCTACCTACCTACCATCTATCTATCTGCTTTCTATCCTATCTATATCTGTCTGTCTGTCTGTCTGTCTGTCTGTCTATCACCTACCTATCCATCCATCCATCTATAACTATCTATCTACCTATCTATCATCTCTATCTATCTATCTATCTATCTATCTATCTATCTATCTATCTATCTAATCTCATCTATATTGTATTGTCTGTCTGTCTGTCTGTCTGTCTGTCTGTCTGTCTGTCTGTCTATCTATCTATCTATCTATCTATCATCTACCTACCTACCTACCTACCTACCTACCTACCTACCTACCTACCTATCTATCTATCTATCTATCTATCTATCTCTATCTTACCACGTGGTAATTCTGGACAGCTTACAATATTAAGAAGATAAAACTATATCAATAAAATCCCTAAGCATCTTCCTTTTTCTTTTGAAGTACTTTAGGTCGTGCTTATAGGAGTTGCAGGCAGTCCTGTAGCTGTGACCCCAATTTATGTGGCTGAAGTTGCACCCAATTTTACGACTTCTTTTTTTTTTCTGCATTGGTTAACACGTCGTCATTAAGGGGATCTGGCTTCCCTCATTGGGGGCTGAGAGAGCAACTGAAATGTCCATATTTCTATCCGAAAGGCATAGAATAACCCCCCCCCCCTCCAAATTAGCTGGGCGGGAGTCTCTACGGTACCACGACCAGGAAGCTGACTTTTGAGGCATGGTGGGCTACTGTCGCATGCTTGATTACAGTTGGATTCTTGAGTGTGTCTTTTTTTTTTCCTCCTCCAGTATTCTCAAAAAGAGGACAAATATGAAGAGGAGATCAAGATTTTGACTGACAAACTCAAAGAGGTGAGTGACACAGGAGGCTGGTTAAGAGCCACCTAGAACTAAGGAGAAGTTTCCTGACAGTGAGGACTCTTTAACCAGTGGAACGCCTTGCCACTAGAAGTTCTGCGTGCTCCGTCCCTGGAGGCTTTTTAAGAAGAGGCTGGGCGTTCCCTTGGTCTGGAATATATATATCCTGCTTTCCTTCCCCTCTCTTTCCCCCATTCTTCCTCTCTTCTTCTTCTTTCCTCCTCTCCTTCCTCTTTTCTTCTTCCCCTCTCTTTCCCCCATTCTTCCTCTCCTTCTTTCCTCCTCTTCTTTCTCTTTTCTTCTTCCCCTCTCTTTCCCCCACTCCTCCTCTCATCTTCTCCTTTCCTGCTCACCTTCCTCTTCTTCCCCTCTCTTTGCCCCACTCCTCCTCTCTTCTCCTTTCCTCCTCTCCCTCTTTTCTTCTTCTCTCTTTCCCCCGCTCCTCTCTTCTTCTTCTTCTTTCCTCTCCCTCTTTTCTTCTTCTCTCTTTCCCCTATTCTTCCTCCTTTCTCCTCTTTCTTCCCCTCTCCCCTACTCTTAATTCCCCACTCTTAACTTTTTCTGCTTTACCCTTTCTTCTTTTCCCTCCTCATCTCCCCTCCTTTCCGTTGTTGCCCTTACTCCTGATACCTTTTCTACCTGCCTTGCTTTGAAACCATGCCACAATTCAGCCAGGAATGTGGTCTGATTCCTATTCTCCTGCCTTTCACAGGCAGAGACCCGTGCCGAGTTTGCCGAGAGATCGGTCGCCAAATTGGAGAAGACCATTGATGACTTGGAAGGTAGGTTTCACCCGGAAAGCAGTTTCTGAATCTCTCTGGTGATCCTCAGCCACCCAGGTCACCGTTTTTCCCCAAGGTGCCCTTTCACCTTGATGTTATCATCAATCATCAAAATGATGATGATGATGATGATGATGATGATAATAATAATAATAATAATAATAATAATAATAATAATAATAATAATATGTTACTTTAACAGTTCCTAGGTCCTTGTGTAGGACTCGAGCTGTTGAGCTACCAACCAGCCCCAAAGGCTGTGAATCTCACCAAAGATTAACCATACATAATAATAAGAATAATAAGAATAATAAATCATCTTGGTTGATACCTGGGACACTGGCAGCAACCTGTATCAACCATTAGCACCAGTCAATGGTATTTGTGGTGCATTTTTGAACATTCAGTTGACTTGAGTTTCATGTTTAACGAATAAAAAGATCATCGCTTTCATCTTAATAGCCTTAATTGTCATTGTACATCATGTCTACAGGGAAAATCCTTGAAGGGTTGGATCGCAGTTACCCTTCTATCTAGCTCGTCTCGAGGAAAACCAACCTGGTTTGACCTCCTGATGCCCCTCCCCTCTGTTCTCCCTTCTGATGATCTCCCCCCCCCCCTTTCCCCTTCCTCCAATTCGTTTTAGATGAACTTTATGCTCAGAAATTGAAATACAAGGCCATAAGCGAGGAATTGGACCATGCCCTCAATGATATGACTTCCATGTAAATATCGACGTTTGCAGTGCACTGGAAGGGAGGGGGGGGGCTTGTGTGTTGGCCTTGTGTTGGGCATGCTGTGTGTGTGTGTGTGTTTCGGGGTGTGAGAAGGCGGAGGGGGGGGTGTCGCAAGGCTTTGGGGTCAAGCGATGCTCAAGGGTGCTTCGAGTGACCGCCGCTATCTTAACTTGCTGTCCGGTGCACAATTCCCGGGGCCCGTCGAAAGGGTCACCCCTGTTTTGTCACTTTGTCGAAGTTGTGATGCCGGTGGGTTGTGGCTCACTCGAGTCTAATCCTTCTCCTCCACCTCTTTGGCGTTGGGCAGAAACCTGGAGAAAGTCTTGAGGCTTCCACCGAGGAGTTGTTGGCATGGTTGTGTGCGTTTCGGCTCCTCCTCGGACCCTGCGCTTCTCTTAACTGCACCCGTCCGTTGTCGCGGCACGAGGGTTGTGTCCCTTTTTCCTGCTCGCCTCGTCCCTCGCTTGCTGCTCCAATACACACACAAACACACAAGAATTCCCCAAGAGCTAAACCTTCGTTTTCTCTCTCTCTCTCTTTCTCTCTTGCAAACAGATAAAACTGGTGATTCCAATGTTCCACTTAGCGACTCAGCCTGCAGCTTTCAAAGTCTGCCTTTTATAAAAAAAAGTTCACCCAGGTCCTCTCCTTCCTTCCTTCCTTCCTTCCTTCCTTCCTTCCTTCCTTCCTTCCTTCCTTCCTTCCTTCCCATCTATTTATCTAGCCATCTTCCTCTCTCCCTCCCTTCCTTCCATTTATCTCTCTAGCCATCTTCCTTCCTCTCTCCCTCCCTCCCTCCCTTCCCATCTATTTATCTTGCCATCTTCCTTCCTTCCTTCTATTTATCTCTAGCCACCTTCCTTCCTTCCTTCCTTCCTTCCTTCCTTCCTTCCTTCCCTCCCTCCCTCCTTTTTATCTCTCTAGCCACCTTCCTTCCTTCCTTCCTTCCTTCCTTGCATTTATCTCTCTAGCCATCTTCCTTCCTCTCTCCCTCCCTCCCTTCCCATCTATTTATCTTGCCATCTTCCTTCCTTCCTTCTATTTATCTCTAGCCACCTTCCTTCCTTCCTTCCCTCCCTCCCTCCCTCCCTCCCTCCTATTTATCTCTCTAGCCACCTTCCTTCCTTCCTTCCTTCCTTCCTTCCTTCCTTCCTTCCTTCCATTTATCTCTCTAGCCACCTTCCTTCCTCCCTCCCTCCCTCCCTCCTATTTATTTCTCTAGCCACCTTCCTTCCTTCCTTCCCTCCCTCCCTCCCTCCTATTTATCTCTCTAGCCACCTTCCTTCCTTCCTCCCTCCCTCCCTCCTATTTATCTCTCTAGCTTCCTTCCTTCCCTCCCTCCCTCCCTCCCTCCCTCCCATTTATCTATCTAGCCATCTTCCTTCCTTCCAAGTCCTGCCCCTTCTCCTCCCCCTCCTCCCCCACGCTCCCCAAATCTCACGTACACTCCATTACGGAGGGTGAGAAGGCTCATCCTTTGCACAATTGTCGTCCGTCCGGCTGTCTGGTCTTGCACGTTTCTCCGAAATACAACCACCTTTGTGATCTTATGGCCTTAGCGGACTTTTCTTGGGTGGCTTTACTCGGGGGGGGGGAGGGGAAGCTGTTTCTTCTCTGCAGGGAGGGCCCCCCCCTGTCTGCTCACTTGCTTGCAGCTGGAAGAGACGAGTGACGGCGAATTGGGGCACGGCTGGGAAGCGTTGCGGCTGTGTTAGTGCCTGCGACACAACATGGTTTCCCCCCATCTTTGTATCACTTGTCACTGGAAAATAAGCAAAATGCACTAATGTCGGCTTGTGTGTGGTTTGTTTCTTCGGGAATCCCTCCCCCCCAAAAAAAACTCTATTTCCTGGTTAGAGGGGGGCAGCTGGTGTGGATTTACAAGAAGTCCTCGGCTTACGACCGTTCAAAGTTACGACAGAGCCACTTACAACCCGTTGTTGGCATTACGACGGCTGCGAGCCCTTTCCCGCGGTCACATGACTTCAATTAGGGAGTTTTTTCCTTCCTCGTTTCCGGTGTTTTATTTTAAATTTTTTTATATATATATTTTCAGTCTCATACACACCTTTACAAGTTATGCATTCTCCTAGTTATCATTCTTGTCGCATTTTAACACTTTTAAACGTTCATTTTTCCATATGAAAAATTAAAAAGTATGATCGGGATGGCTTTGCTTACCATCCCATACGTCTATTTTGTTTTACGCTACTTTTCTTTCCTTTTCTCCCTTCTCTCCTTTCTTCTTTCCTCCTCTCCTTTCCTTCTCCTTCTTCCTGTCCCCTGCTCCTCTCTACCTCTTCCCCTTCATACCCTCTCTCCTCCTCTTCCTATCCCTCCCAATCTTCCTCTCCTTTCTTCTTTCCCTCTCCCATCCTCCTTCTTTCTTTCTTTCTTTCTTTCTTTCTTTCTTTCTTTCTTTCTTTCCTTCCCTCCTTCCCTCCTTCCTTTCTTCCTTTCTTTCTTTCTTCCTTGTTTTCTTTTCTATTGTTGTGGTTGCCTATTTTCCTGTCCCATCTGGTGTGTTTTCGGGATAGTATTCCAGCAAACCCAATCCTAACTATATTTTTCCATTTTCCTCATATTTCCCAATCTGTTTTTTTTTAACCTATATCTCATTCTTTCAACATATACTTACGTATTAGTACGTTAGTACTTTTCTAATTCCCCCCTTTTATTTCCGGATTTTGGTACTCAAACACCCATTAGAGGAAATGGCTTCGTTTAACGACTGCCGTTTTCGCCTAACGAGCACAACATTCGCTCTGTCAACTCCTAACGTGGTCATAGTGAGAGAAAAGAGGGAGCAGATTCCAAATACTGTCGGCTGAAGTCGGATCTCAGATTACTGCAGCAGGCTTGGGAGGGGTGCACTTCATTGGGGAATGTGATTTATGACACAGACTGAGGGGAGGGGAGGAAGAGGGTTAAAGTTCAGCTATAACAAGCAAAGCTTAGACCTGACTGTCTGTCAGGTTTCCTAAAAATGCCCTAATTGATTCATGAGGATCGAGCCAAGCTTCAATGCAAAACTAGTCATTTATTAGGCAAGATCTGTTCGCAGTCAAGCCTATGCTTTGTTTGAGTTATGGCTGAACCATTTCCACAAACAGCCACTGATTTTTCAAGAACCTAGGAAGATTTGGGGAGATTTAGAGCTATATTTTGGTACAGGGGGCCATCTTGAAGTCCATTTAAACCTTCCTGTTGGTCATGGGTTTATGTATATTGTGAGCCCCCCCCCCCAATTCATTTGACCCTTAAGTGGGTTGGACATGCCCGTAGGTGAAGCCTAAAACCCGAATGGATGTTGAGTGGTATCGGCTGTCGTTTTCGTCCCACCATAAACCTGTGGATCCCGTTCAAAAACACAGAAAGGCAAGTTCTTTGATTTGCAAGTTCCAAATTGGCTTGAAACTCCGAATTGGCTTGCAAACTCCGAATTGGCTTGCAAACTCCGAATTGGCTTGCAAACTTTGAATTGGCCCGAAGCTTTGAATTGGCTTGCAAACTTCGAATTGGATTGCAGACTCTAAATTGGCTTGAAACTCCGAATTGGCCTGAAGCTCCGAATTGGCTTGAAACTCTGAATTGGCTTGAAACTCCGAATTGGCCTGAAGCTTCGAATTGACTTTCAAACCTCGAATTGGCTTGTAAACTCCCAATTGGGTTGACGCTTCGAATTGGCTTGAAACTCTGAATTGGCTTGCAAGCTCCGAATTGGCTTACAAGCTCCGAATTGGCTTGCAAACCTCGAATTGGCAAGCTCCCATCATAACAAGACCATTAGGCTGTCCCCTGATGTTTATTAGCAGCCCGTAATTGTTCCTCCGCTGGCAGGCATCCCCGGCTGATCCTCGGGCCTTAAATCTTGTGAATAGGTGCCAGTTCTGCATTTCCATTTATCCACAACACCTTTCCGATAGATAAGATATATTTTCCCTCTCCAGCCACCCTTTTTTTGGGGAGTGGGGAAAAGGACTCCAAATCCTGATTGATTTGCAGTTGTAGCCTCGGTGGGAAGGGGGCCGTCTCTCGGGGGCTACTAACCTTCCCTTTTCTTTCTTTCTTTTCTCCCCTCCTCTCTTTCTCTCTCTTCTCATTCTCTTCCTCCCTCCCCCCTTTTCTCCCCTAATCTCGCCCCCTTCCTTTCCGCGCGCCCACCGCAGAGCGTCTTTCAAGCCAGCTCGAAAAAAACCGGCTGCTGGCGAAGGAGCTGAAGTTAACTCTGCATGATCTGTGCGATTGATCAAACAAACAACAAAAACCAACAACCGATCCACCAATTAAATTTAAATATATATTTTTGGGGAACCCAGTTCCCGGGGTGGCTGCAGGCTAAACAGGGAAGGGGGGGGAACCCGCCTCGGTGAAGGCAAAGCACCCGTTTTCTCCCAAGGCCATCCAGTGCTTTTCAGCCGACCGCCTTCCACGTTTCCACGCTTCCCCGCCGCGTTTTTCTAAGCTTTAAAAGTACGCCAGTCGCGCAGCCCGTTGTAAACCAAATGCCACGAAAGTAGAGCTTGTGTGCTTTGAGAAACATTTTGATTTTCTTTCCCGGGGTGCAGAGAGACGCTGATAAAGGGCCTTTCTCGTCCCCCGCCCCCTTATATTGCTGCCTTCGAATTCCCCACTTCCGCGCCCCCCCCCCCCTCATTTTATAAAAATCTCTTCTGCGTTTTCCGGTTTGTCCGTAACCTCGGTTTGCATGGGTCACCTCGTCTGCAGTTTTCCTAAACTTTTCTTTTCCTGTGTTATCAATAAAAAAAAAAAAAAAATCACTGGCCCGCTTGTTATGCGCCTGAGGTCTCCTTATTTCTTGGACCACCAATCATTTTTAAATGTCTGAGAGACAGGGAAAACACACACACACACACACGGGCAAGGTATTCTGATCGAGGCTTCCCAAGAGCCTGAAGCAAACTCCTCGTCCCGACAAAAAACGCTTTTATTAATTTGCTGTGAATTCTGCTCCTTTAAAGTCTTTCGAAGGAGGATTTACAGTCACAGACCTTCTCTGGCTTGGAGAGTTGACAGGCCGATCTCTGCAGAACTTGGCCAGGAGTCTCGGAGAGTCACGAACCAATAAAGCAAACTAATGGCCTCCTGCAAGCTCCACTCCCCTGTAGCTCCTCTTTTATGAAGGGGCCCTTCATCGTCTTCCTGTGGCCTTACTCCCAAGTCTCCCCCTGTTCTTTAGCTCTTCCCTTTGTGTCTGGCGACTCTGGGAACAGGCTCCAGCTGTTCTTCTGCCTCACTGATGCCTGACTCCGAAGGCAGTTGATAACTGGCATACGGCCCTGGCCCCCTCTCTGCCTCCGACACAGAGCCCTCCTCCGAGCCTTCCCCAGACTCCAGGACTGGCCCATCTTCCTCCCCAACCCTCCTCAATGTCTGAACCTGCTGCCAGCTCCACTGGCCGCTGGCGGGCCACAACACGAGGACGATCTGTGGCTTCATCCGGTCGGTGATGCGGAAGGTGGAAACGGCCAGAGGCATCTAGTTTGTGTAGGAAGCATGTTTTATTTTTATTTTATTTTTGCACTGGGAAATATATATATATATATATATATATATATATATATATATATATCCTTTATTGCTTTAATAAAAGGCTGTTTTTAATTCTGGCTGTTGGTTGTTTGGCCTGGAAACGGACTCCGAATGGTGTTTCCCTTCCTGCTGATAGTTGGAAAATACCGGGGAATATATTCCCCTTCCAAATCCTAGCCATTTCTGCTTTGCACACGGCAGCAAGCTTTCCAGCTTTGGTCACCGGGGAGGGGAGGGGGGGGAGACTTTGACCTGGAAATGGAAGATCTGAGTTCTAATCTTTGTCAGCTAAACTTTTGGGGGAGAATTGCAGGCCGTTCACGCTTTCTCAGCTCCGCTCAACTTTGAAGGCTCGGCATCCCTACCTCGAGCTACGAATCTCCTCCTTTAAGGGTCAAGATTGAAGGGTTTTGAGTTTTGGACGGGCCGTTTCCGTAAACTTTGGTTCCGTCCGTGGCGGAAATTGGCGGAGGAAGGCTACGCGAGTCGAGTTTCGTGGGGTTTTTTTTTTCCCCCCCAGATCACCCCGCACGAAACTCTATTTATCTTCGGGCAAAACAGATGGCCAGTGGGCGCAACGGTTATATATACCCCCGTTTCCCCCAAAATAAGACCTCTACGGATAATAATATGCCCAAATCAGGCTTTGGAGTACATGCGCTAAAATAAGCCCTCCCCGAAAATATCGCAACACAGAAGCAGCCTCCCCCCAAATAAGGCCAAGACTTTTAACTTTTGGAGGTCGAAAGAAAATAAGACCCTGTCTTATTTTTGGGGAAACATGGTATGAAATGAGAGAACCGTCCCGGTGGGAGCTGTGGAGAGGGGGGGGGGCAAACGCAGAAGCACAACCCACGCCGATCAAAGCTTTGCGTGGCAGCATGGCAATGCCAGGGGGCTGCACCTATTTTTTTGGTGGTTGGTCGTGGGGGAAACGAACGCAGCAAATGTTAACATTTCCCGTCCTTCTTTCCAGATAAGCTGAAATGCACCAAAGAGGAGCATCTCTGCACACAACGGATGTTGGACCAGACTCTCCTCGATCTGAACGACATGTAAAAAAGAGATCCTCAGCGGCCGAGACAACGGCAGCCCCCGCCCTTTCTCTCCACCCTACGGCCCCCTCCCGAGCAGGAATCTCCGCGCGGGTTCAACTCTTGTTCTTTTTTTTTCTCTCTCTCTCTCTCTTCCCAAGGGGGGAAAAAATAATAACAACCAGAAAGTTGACCTCTAACCCTCCCGAGGGGAAGAGGAAAAAAAGTCATAAACTACATTCTTGATATTTGGGGGGCCAATTTAGTTTTTTTTTTAAAAACCACCTCTGCCGTGTTTTTCTTTTTTCTTCCTTGCCCCACCAAGACATTCCCAAATTTTCAGCCGGAAGGAAGGAAAAATAGGCAGCCCCCATTGGAAGAATTTGAAGGGAGCGAGCGATGGAAAGGCGTAAGGCGTGAAATTATTTCGTGGCCGATGTGTGTTTCAGGTTAACGCCACCCCCCTCCTCGTCGCGAAGGCTTTCCCCCTCAGTTGCCGACTCCCAAAAAGCATGCAGCTTTTAAATCAATGTACTGTTTTGTTTGCCCTTCTGAATCGGATCCTCCCTTGATCCGATGGAGCGATCGATCAAATGAATAGTCCGAAATCCCATCATTGGACCGAACCCACCAGCAAAAGTGTCCACTAACGGGGGAGCGTTCGCTTCCGCAAGGAAAAAGCTCTTCCCTCTTGCCTCTCCCCTTTTCCCCATTTTCTTTTTGAATATTTAAATTCGGCTTTTTTAAGTTGGGCTGAGGTTTGCGCTTTCTCTGCTGCTGTTTTAATCCGTCTTTTTATAACCTTTTTCCAGCTGTGGGGGGGGGGGAGAGCACCGTGTTTAAAAATAAGAAAAGAAAAACATAATCGGGGCTGCGTGCGTGTTGGCTTTTTTTTTTTTTATTTAAAGTTTCCTTTTCTTTAAACCCATATAAATCGTTCTTAAGCTCCTTCGCTTTTTTCTTTCCTGCACTTTGTTCTGACACTTCGGGGAAAACACTATATCCGAATAACCCATGTTTTCTTCCCACTTAGGTTTAAGTTTCTGGGTACTTGGTGATCCGCGCGTAGGTTTTTTTTTGGGGGGGGGAGGATTGTAACTTTTTGGGGTGCTCTTGAATACGAGGGGGGGCTTTTGCCTCCCCTGTACCATTTCTAGCCAGGGAGCTGATCGTTCTGTCTTGATGTATTGGGGGGGGGGACAGCTCCGTACTCTCGAAATTTGATCCCCTAAAAGTTATGTTAATTTTTTTTCCAGCGCATATCTGTATAGGCCTTTGGGGTGTCATAGGAAGAATACTGTATACGCTGCCATGGCTTTTTAGAGCCGGTGTATGTATTTGAGGAGGGGGGGGAGAGGGAGGGAGGAATGAGGAAATTATATCAAGTGTTTTGATACTAAAAAAAAAAAGCTTCAATCTTTTATTGTCTTTTTTTTTTGGAATAATAATAAACAAACATTCCCTCTGCTGCTTGATTTGTTTTTACTAGCGTTTTCGCTGGTGGGTGGGGTGGGGCTGTTCAGTACAGGTAGTCCTCGACTTACCACCACGGCTGAGCCCAAAATGTCTTTTGCGGAGACATCTAAGTGATTTCCCCCGTTTTGCAACCTATCTTGACGCAGTTGTTAAGTGGATCGCCGCGGTTGTTAAAATAGTAAGAGGGCAGCGAAGCAAAACCGGCTTTCCCTGTTGTCGAGATCGCAAAAGGGGATGACCTGACCTCGGGAGGCAGCAACGGTCATAAATACGAGTCAGTCACCAAGCGTCTGAATTTTTTTTTAATCACATGAGCTGCAATCATCATCTTCATTTAACAACCCCATAATCCCTTGCGGGTTGGCAACTGAATGGAGCTAACTGTGTTTTCTGGCCGGACGACTTTCCTGTCACCAGTGCGGAGTTATATTCAGCAGATATATTCTCATTGTGCCCAGGGAGAGAGAGAAATATCTGCCTCTACCTAGGATCGAACTCACAGCGCCGTGTAATGGAGTGAAAATTCCACTTAGGGTTAGCTCTCCATGACTTCGCACAGCAAAATTTCTAGAATGGCCACATATTACATTGAACCTTTTTTTGTTTGCATTGCAAGTCTTGGCACCGCCACTAGATGGCAGCAAAAGCCGGAGTTAGGGTGTCCTTAGCCACCCTCTCTTGGCCGCCTGCAGTATTGCACCTCAGAAATGGCCGCTCACATTCAGCCAAGCGTTTCTCCTCGCTCTTTTGTGGAGAAATCCAATAATTGAATAATTCAAACTCCGTGTAAATAAATAATACGTCACAAACAATATAAATGCAAAAAAAAAAAGTCCGCGCAGGCGCAAACGCGAGGAAGCGTCTCTTCCCACGCTTTAGAACAGCACGCGGCGAGAGCGCGCAAGCGCAGACGGGAGGACATGAAAGCGCGAGGCTGGAACGCGGCGAGGCGGCGCATGCGCGCAAGGGGAGGACCAACGCTTTGAGGCCGCCATTTTGGAAGCCGCGGCCGGGCTCCTTTCGAAGATGTGGGCGGTTTCCCGGCCGGGTCGGGCTCCGCCGCCTCCGCTTTTCCTCCTCGCCGTGGCGCTTCTGACGGGGCCAGCGGGAGCCTATAAGCTGAATGTGCCGAAAGTGTTGTTGCCTTTCAGCCGGGATAAACGGGTGCCCTTCGTGCTGGGCGCTGAGGGTGGTTGTTATTCTTGGTGAGGGGGCGGGGCCTCGCGGGAAGGAGGGGAAAAACGGGTGGAGTGTGTGACGTCACGAAACGGGGCGTGGCGAAGACCCGGAAGTAGGAGGGCAGCGATGCTATTGCTATAATACAGCCAGAATTTGAAACAATAATAATAAAAAAAATATCTATTGCTAATTAATCAAAAACTGGGGGAAATAATTCAGAATTGAAAGAAAAAGATCTGCTATTTTTAGTGTATTCAGAACTGGAAAAATATCCAAGGTTTAAAAAGTATTAAGAATTCATCCAGAATTGAAAAAAATCTTAATTCATTCAGAATTTGGGGGAGGGATTTAATCCAAGATTGAAAAAAGTAATAATTCATCCAGAATTTTTTAAAAAAATCTACTATTGTGAATTCATTCAGAATTGGGGGGGGAGGGGACTTTATCCAAAATTGAAAAAGTAATAATTCATCCAGAACTGGAAAAAAAAAACACTATTGTTAATTTATTCAGAATTGGGGCTGGGGGAAACTATTACTCCAAGATTGAAAAAATACTAATACTTCATCCAGAATTGGAAAAATACCCAAGACAAAAAAAATATTAATACCTCATCCAGAATTTGGGGGGAGGGGAATCTACTATTGTTAATTCATTCAGAATTGGGGGGGAAAAACTATTAATCCAAGATTGAAAAAGTATTAATAATTCATCCAGAATTGGCAGGGGGGGGGGGGAAATGACTGCTATGGCAAATGCGTCCAGAATTGGAAAAATGTTTCCATCCAGAATTGGGGGGAAATCCACAGCTATTGCTAATGCATCCAGGATTAAAGAAACATTGTTATGAATAAATCAGCCCCCCCTCTGTACTGCTATTGTTAATTCATCCACGATTGGAAACAGAACTTGTATTGTCAAAATTTAGCAAACCTGATCACGTTACAATTAGTTGAGGTTGGTGGGTTAATTACTAAGTGGAATTTGGCCAGGGAACATTATCTGAATCCGTCTTCATTCCTTAAAAAACTGTTTGAAGAACAGTATAGGGACACGGTGGCTCAGTGGCTAAGAGGCTGAACTTGTCGATCAGAAAGGTCGGCAGGTGGGCGGTTCAAATCCCCAGCGCCGCATAACGGAGTGAGCTCCCGTTCCTTGTCCCAGCTTCTGCCAACCTAGCAGTTCGAAAGCACGTAAAAATGCAAGTAGAAAAATAGGAACCACCTTTGGTGGGAAGGGAACAGCGTTCCGTGCGCCTTCGGTGTTGAGTCATGCCGGCCACATGACCACGGAGACGTCTTCGGACAACGCTGGCTCTTCGGCTCTGAAATGGAGATGAGCACCGCCCCCTAGAGTCGGGAACGACTGGCACATATGTGTGAGGGGAACCTTTACCGTTACCTGAGAATGATGATGGGAACCATCTCCCAGTCTCAAGTGCTGCTGCCTCCAGTCTAAGGGATGCAGGGGGAGGATAAGGGGTTACTGGTTGTAGTGAAGCTGGTATGGAAAGAAGGAATTCTGAACATCGCCTGCTCTGCCCTATAGGTCTTCTACCCGCCATGACATGGTCACCATTGATCCGATATACGAGAACGGGACCGCCTGCTCGCAGAAGGCGTTGCTCACCGCCCGATCTCTGCAGGCCACAAAGCTAGCCAGTGTGATCATAGCAGAGGAGATAGGTAGGTGAAGACAGGAAGCTGAAGGGGGATTATTATCATTATTTATTATTATTCTATTTATATTTCCGCCTGTGCGACTCAAGGTGGCTTACAGAATATAAAACCACATTTAAATCGTTAAAAACTAACAAATCCCGTGACCACGGGGATGCTGCAACGGTTGTTAAGCATGGAAAAACGGCCCCAAGTTGTAACTCGGAACGGTCCCTAAAAGACCTGTTGCAAATCGAGGACTGGGTGTACGGCTCTCATGAGGCTTTTTGGTCCTTTAAAGTTTTGGGGTGGAATTTCGAGATCCTCATCGCAGACTCTGCAACATTAAAAGAAAGTTTCTTTAAAAAAATAAAATTAAAATATCCCCAACGGAATTGCTGCTTCACACCAGCCCTATCTCAGAGAGGTGGCCAATTGCCAGATCTTTGGCCAACAGCCGGACTGTGGCTGATGGGATAGGTTTGCCGTTGTGTCCAGCGACCTCTGCTGAGCGCTCAAAGCAACTGACAGACGCTCATGTCAGCGACGTTTAGCTTCCGCTCTGTTTTTTCCAAGATCAGAGAGATGTGTGTATGTGTGTGTGTGTGTTTTCATTTCTTCTGAAAAAAGACCTTTCCCAGCCAGCTGTCTAGTTGGGATCTTTAGCAATTCAGAGGCAGGAAAAATGGAAATTGAATCAGAATAGAAAGGGGCCTTGGAGATCTTCTAGTCCAGCCGCCTGCTCAAGCAGGAGACCCCTATACCATTCCAGACCATTGACTGTCTAATCTCTCCTTAGTCCCAAAGGTGCTTTTTTTTCAAGAGGTAACTGGACATAGTGGGGTTTTTTCTTTGAAGACATTTCACTTCTCACAATGGAAGCTTCTTCAGCTCTGCCACACTGTAACAGACAATACTTGGCAAGAAGTCAGGAGCAGATCTTCACCCTAATGAATTGAACTCAGGGTCTCCTGCAAAGTCCACTCCCCTGTCGCTCCTCTTTTATTCCCTCTGGGAGGGGCCATTCATCGTCCACCTGCGGCCTTGCTCCCAAGTCGACTCCTGTTCTTCAGCTGTTCCCTTCGTCTGGCAACTCTGCGCATGCGCATACTGGGAACAGGCTCCAGCTGTTCCTCTGCCTCACTGATGTCTGACTCTGAAGGCAGCTGATAACTGTTGGAGGGCCCTGGACCCCTCTCTGCCTCCGACACAGAGCCCTCATCCGAGCCTTCCCCAGACTCCAGGACTGGCCCATCTTTCTCCCCAACCTCCTCACTGTCTGAATCTGTCTTCAGCTTTGCTGGCCTCTGCCGGGCCACAACACCAATCTGCTTTCTCTCAGATTCTCTAAATCAAAGATTAAACGTTCCAAGATCAGATTTGAGACGGTGAAGGCATGGTTTGTCAGGTGGACTTCACCCTGTTTTTTGCTGGCTGGCAGAAACGTTGTGGTTGTTTTTTTCCCAGTGACCGGCCACTTGCTCCGTTGCGACATCATCGTGGATCTGATCGAGCAGGTTGAAATCGTCTCCCGGACTCGGGAGATCTACGTGGAAGATTCTCCCTTGGAGCTGAGCGTCCGAGCTTTAGATACTGAAGGTGCTTCAGAGAAATGTGCCTTTTCAGTCGTGTCTTTTTCTCTCTCTTGGCTTTTAGGTCTCTCTGGAAGACCATTTTACCTGCCTGCTACCTTCATTGTGGTGTCTTGGGTACCGTGGGGGGGGGAATCTACTCCACCTTTGGGGCGGAATGCAGGAGTTTTCCTTTAAAATTCAGACGCTTGGAACTCAGAATACCGGACGGTCATCCCATCTATGATGGCCACAAGTCTTTCCTCGTCTTTCTCTCTCTACAGGGAACACCTTCAGCAGCTTGGAAGGCCTGGAGTTTGAGTGGAGCGTCGCCAAGGACGACGAGATGGAAAACCTGGAGCTCTCCAAGAAAATAAGGTCAGGCGAGATCCTGAGCTTGAGGGGAAAACGATTCTGTGATCCTCGGTAATGGGGAGGACCCCAAAAGCAGAGACGAGTTTAAAAAGTCTTAGTGATAGATAGTTAAAAAAAAAAACCAATTTCATTGTATTTATCTTGTACAGTGACAATAAAGACTATACTATAGAAAAAATATTAATTAAAAAAAGAGACACACCTTTTGTTATGAGATGCCTATGATCCTGGGAACAAAATGCCTGTTAAACCAGGATAAATTGGAGTCCCGTTTGTGAGCAAACATGTTGGAGGTAGATGGATGGATGGATAGGTAGGCAGGTAGGTAAGTGGATAGGTAGATGGGTAGATAGACAGACTACGTAGGTAGGTAGAGATGATAGATAGATGATAGATAGATAGATGATAGATAGAGATGATAGATAGATAGATGATAGATAGATAGATAGATAGATAGATAGATAGATGATAGATAGATAGATGATAGATAGATAGACAGATAGAGAAAGATAGAGATAGATAGATGATAAGATAGATAGATAGATAGATGATAAGATAGATAGATAGATGATAAGATAGATAGATGATAAGATAGATAGATAGATAGATAGATAGATAGATAGATAGATAGATAGATGATAGGTAGGTAGGTAGGTAGATAGATAGATAGATAGATAGATAGATAGATAGATAGACAGATAGATGATAAGATAGATGATAGATAGATGATAGATAGATAGATAAAGATAGAGATAGATAGATGATAAGATAGATAGATGATAAGATAGATAGATGATAAGATAGATAGATAGATAGATAGATAGATGATAAGATAGATAGATAGATAGATAGATAGATAGATGATGATAGGTAGGTAGGTAGGTAGGTAGATAGATAGATAGATAGATAGATAGATAGATAGATAGATAGATAGACAGATAGATGATAAGATAGATAGATGATACATAGATAGATAAAGATAGAGATAAATAGATGATAAGATAGATAGATAGATGATAAGATAGATAGATAGACAGATAGATGATAAGATAGATGATAGATAGATGGATGATAGATAGATAGATAGATAGATAGATAGATAGATAGAGATAGATGATAACATAGATAGATAGATAGATAGATAGATAGATAGAGATAGATAGAGATAGATAGATGATAGATAGATAGATAGATAATGTAGGTAGATAGGTAGAGCAGATGGATGGATATTAAGGTAGATAAAGAGAGAGAAAGATGGATGGACAGACATATGTCAAGTTGATTGCAGGAGCTGTGCCTTTTGTCTTCCCTGAAACTTGGGGTTGTTCTTTTTTTCTTCTTCTTCTCCAGGATTTTAAAATACTCGGAGGCGGAATACTCCCCACCCGACTACATCGTCCAGATGGAAAAGGAGGAGAAACAGGGTGACAGGATTTTGGTCTCGGGAATAAAAACCGGGGCGGCCGTCATCAAGGTCCGAATCCAGGAGCCTGTTTACAAGGTGGGTAAGGCAGATGAGGGCCCCGGGGGGGGGGTGTCAATGGCAAGGCAGGGCCAGCCAGGGACCGACCCCCTCGGTTAAACCGAGGCTGCCCTTGACAGCTCTGCCCATTTCCCCGAACCGAAAGTCTCTGCTTTGTTCCTCTCCCTCCCCCACCCCCCCCGCCCAGAAAGTTGCCGCGGCGTTGGTGCGCCTCTTGGTTTTGGAGAATATTTTCCTTATGCCTTCCTACGATGTCTTCCTGCTAGTGGGAGCTTATATCAAATACAGAGTTGGCAAAATAGTTCAGGGAAAGATCACAGGTAGGCCGCTGCGACCTCCCCCATTCCCTTCCAAAGTTGCAAAGCAGATAGGGGTCAACACCCCCACCCCACCCCGTTCTGTTGCTGGCGTGTTTGGTGAACCACAAAGCTTGTTCAGGGCGAGTGAGGGGACACCTGGAATCCGTGGACTGCTTTCCTGGGGATTTGGAGGAGATGCTCAAAAGCTGGTGGTCTTCCCTACTTATGCTTATAAGCAGGGAACATTCTACCACATGTGGTGGACCTGCCCCAAGTTTAGAAAATATCTAAAGATAAGAAAGTGATTCGGAGAGATAACTGAGCAGAGGATAGAGTTGAAACCAGAATTGTTCCTCCTGGGAACCTTTGAAAATGGAGAAAACAATAACAATACATAATACTACACATATTAACCGCAAACAGAATCGTTTTAGCACAGGATTGGAAACTAAACAGGTATCCCCCCCCCCCGACCCGATTATAAGAAGGAAAATCTATGAATGTGCAGGAATGGATAGGCTGTCTATGGAAATGAAGGAGAGGGGGAAAAACCGAGTCCTATCAAATTTGGAATAGATGGTATTCCTGGCTTGAGAGTAAGCGTAAAACTTAAGGTACACACGGTAAATACATAGAGTGTGTTTAAATAAGCACATAACTTAGGATAATGATACAGAGGTGGGTTTTTTTGTAAGTAAGATTGTTACGGAAGAGATGGATACCGATATAGAAAAGCTGTTGTAAGTGTAAATTTGCGTTTTGTCTTTTAAATGTTAGAAAACTCGATAAATACTATTTTAAGAAAAAGAGCGGTTGGTCTTCACTCCCCCAGCTTAAGGCAGCTTCTAGCCAAGCGTGGTTTGTCTGTTAAGCCGTGGTTAAAACCCATCCTGGGAACCAGAGCGCTGTTTGAGGGGAATACGTTGAGCAGGAGTGTTTGATAGAGCGACGATTTCCAACTTTAAGGTCTGTCGACTTCGACTCCCAGAATTCCCCAGCCACCGTCCCTCACTGAGGAATTCTGGGAGTTGAAGTCCACAAACCTGAAAGCAACTGAAGTGAAGAACAATGGCCCTAAGAGAACATCTCTTGGAGATCCCACCCGAACGAAGCAGCTGGTTTTGAAGCTGGGACTGGGTCAGATTTCTAACACAACTGGCTTGGGAGGGAAACAGCTCCTCTGCCAATGTTGCTAGAATGTTCTCCAACCCCCCTTTTTCCCCCTGCAGAGGTCGAACTGCCTCTGGAGCACTACGAGCTGGAATTGCAGGATGAAGTGAAGGCACCAAACGGGTTTCTTTTTCTCCCGGTGGCCCAACTGGACACAGGTACAGCCACAGTCACCGCCCTCCAGCTGGGCCAGGTGAATCTGGCCTTTGTCCATAAGAGTATCTTTTGTTAGTGGTTGCTGGAGGTAATTCTCATGACCTCTGGCCCTCCCTCCCTTATCTATCTATCTATCTATCTATCTATCTATCTATCTATCTATCTATCTATCTTACTCCCTACTTACTTACTTAGTGTGGAGATGGGCAAATGGCAGTGAGTAAACCCCTTCATCCAAATCCTCTTTCCTTTGCGTTGAGCCTACCCTTCCAGGGGGATTTGGAGATGCTTGGCTCAGCCGTGAATCTCCCTTTCGGTTGCAAAAAAAGAAAAAGAAAGTTGAATTCCTTACGTGCGCATTCAGACATCCACATGCGAGGATCGCTAGGCCTTCCGAACTGCACCATATACGTGGTAGAACCAGGATTTCTGGGTAAGAACACTCAGCCTCCAGCTGCTCCATCTAGAACCGTGTTTCTCAACCTTGGTCATTTTAAGAGGGATGGACTTCAACTCCCAAAATCCCCCAGCCATCCTGCTTTAAGAGGGATGGACTTCAACTCCCAGAATCCCCCAGCCATCCTGCTTTAAGAGGGATGGACTTCAACTCCCAGAATCTCAGCCATCCTGCTTTAAGAGGGATGGACTTCAACTCCCAGAATCCCCCAGCCAACCTGCTTTAAGAGGGATGGACTTCAACTCCCAGAATCCCCCAGCCATCCTGCTTTAAGAGGGATGGACTTCAACTCCCAGAATCCCCCAGCCAACCTGCTTTAAGAGGGATGGACTTCAACTCCCAGAATCCCCCAGCCATCCTGCTTTAAGAGGGATGGACTTCAACTCCCAGAATCCCCCAGCAGCATGCTAATTCTGCTAATTCTGGGAATTGACGCCCACCCATCTTAAAATGAGAAACCCTGGTCCAGAAGGCACTTAATCAGCTGTCCGTTCTCTGCCCTGAACGAAGACTTCCGGATAGAAAGGAGTCGTCTTCAGCCTCTCCTCATTCCATCGTTGCAGGCTTCACGGTCCAGCCGGGGAACCGATGGGTCTTAGAAGTGAGGCGGGCATACACCATCACAGTCGAAGTTTTCGACAAATCCAGCACCAAGGTCTACCCCTCTGATGTGAGTAGGTTCCGGGAGAAAACCTGTCTACAGGTAGACCTCAAGTTACAACCCATCGTCCCCTCACTCATGAACATCCCAGTTTTATGACCCTGGTGCAGAAGTCGCTAAGTGAATGCCATGGTCATTAAACAAATTCAGCAGGATTCATTAACATATAGTATAACACAGGAAGTAAATATACAAAGCAAAAGCAGGTTTTCCAACGTGGTAGTTAATACAAACAAACAAACAGGCAGAGGAGAGAACAGTTCAGAGCAGCAGACTAGTTTAGAGCTCAACACAGACTCAGAGCTGCAGAGCTAAGCCACGCCCAGGCTCCTTGCTGACTCCTTGTTCCTCACACAGCAAATACTGTTCCAGTTTCCAAACTCACTTAGTTGCTGTGCCTATTCATTGGCTGACCTTGTTACCATGTCTTCCATGCTACTCTTGAACTCTTATGCACTGACGACATTATTATTATTATTATTATTATTATTATTATTATTATTATTATTACTACTACTACTACTACTACTACTACTACTACTACTACTACTATTATTGCCTTTCTAGAACCTCCGAATAACCCACCAGTTTCCCCAAGAATATTTTGAGGAGTTCACATCTTCCACAAATGGCTCCTATCACATCGTTGGGGTCCTGAAGGAAGGCGTGACGGTGATTAAAGCCATGTTGCTCTCTGTTCTTCTCCAGGTAGGAACCAAAGGCTCTTCCCAGGTGAGGGATTTCCCCCCGCCTGGTTTCTTCAGTTTGAAGTAATCCTTCAAATAACTTTAAAGAGGGCCAACTCGGTACATTTGATCTCCCAAGTGGACGTGGGATTTAAAAAATAATAATAATAACAACAGGGCATGGGGGGGGGGGTTGGAACGGGGTCAAACCTGGTGAATTTAGAATAACAGAGTGGGAAGGGACCTTGGAGGCCTTCTAGTCCACCCCCCTGCCTAGGCAGGAAACCCTATACCGTTTCAGACAAATGGCTATCCAACATCTTAAAGACTTCCAGTGTTGGGGCATTCACAACTTCTGGAGGCAACTTCTGTTCCACTGGTTAATTGTTCCAACTGTCAGGAAGTTTCTCCTCAGTTCTAAGTTGCTTCTCTCCTTGATTAGTTTCCACCCATTGCTTCTGGTTCTACCCTCAGGTGCCTTGGAGAATAGCTTGATTCCCTCTTCTTCGTGGCAGCCCCTGAGATATCGGAACACTGCTATCATGTCTCCCTTAGTCCTTCTTTTCATTAGACTAGCCATGCCCGGTTCCTATTTAGCACAGCTTGTTAAAATACGTAACCAAATAAACAAGAAAAGAACTCGGGGCCTTTCAAAGGATTTTGAAATAATTCATAGATTATTTTGTGGGGGTCCTGGGTGCCTTCTGAGCTTGGTGGTTTTCTTGCAGACGTTTCATGACCCAAATAGCTAACAGCCTCAGTGCCAGAAGGCAATGGGGTTTGTGGAGGAGAAGGGAAGGAGAAAAAAAGAAGAGAGGAAGGATAACAAGAGTTAGAAGGAACTTTGGAGGTCTTCTGGTCCAACCTCCTGCTCAGGAAGGGATGGAGGAAGGAAGGAAGGCAGGCAGGCAGGCAGGCAGGAAGGAAGGAAGGAAGGAAGGAAAGAAGGAAGGGAAGAAGGAAGGAAGGAAGGAAGGAAGGAAGGAAGGGAGGGAAGAAGGAAGGAAGGATAACAAAAGTTCAAAGGAACTTTGGAGCTCTTCTAGTCCAACCTCCTGCTCAGGAAGGGATGGAGGAAGGAAGGAAGGAAGGAAGGAAAGAAGGAGAGAGAGAGCTGCTCTTAAAAAAATCACCCCATCTTTTACAAATTCTGCCTGCAGAGCGGCTTGGAAGATTACTTCGTCTCGCCCATCAGCCACGAGCAAGAAATGAAGATCTACCTCCCCATCACGCTGACCCCTTCCTTCTTAGCCTTCCCTTACCATTCTCTGGATCTCTTGTACCGCTATAAAGTCCAGGTCAGCTGCGGCATTTGACTCCATTTAGAGGGGAGGGGGCGTCCTGGTGTCTGTGTGTTTGTGTGTGTGTGTGTGTCTCGTGATTCCTCTGAAGCCTGACCCGCCTTTCTGCAGGTGGAGGGGGGCAGCGGCAACTTCACCTGGACCTCCTCCAACCAGTCGGTGGCCACCGTCACCGTCAAAGGCGTCGTGGCCGCGGGACTCACCGAGGGGCAAAGCGCGGTGCAGGCCAGAGACGTGCAGAATCCTTTCCATTTCGGAGAGATCCAGGCAAGTCAGTTTTTGTAACTTTGAACCGTCTCTAAGCAAACCCTCGTAAGTCACTTCTGCCCAATTAATGACCTTGCTTAATAACCACGTCACTGGCTTCACAGCCGCGGTGTCCGTTTAATGACCGCTGTGAAAAAAGGCCAGAAAACTACCGTCCAGTCACACGAGTGTCTGGCTTTACGACCATAATTC
Source organism: Natrix helvetica (assembly GCF_964273705.1). NCBI lineage: Eukaryota > Metazoa > Chordata > Lepidosauria > Squamata > Natricidae > Natrix > Natrix helvetica. Next base: position 2,182,850 of record NC_138563.1, read on the forward strand.
TGGGCTCAATTCCGGTCGTAAATTGAGGACTACCAAAATTCATTGCCAAGGCGAAGGTCAGGGTTCCAAATAGCATCCAAAAGTAAATCAGAGTCCAAGGCAAAGTATTGCACAAAGTCCCAATTGATGAAGAGAGCCATGTTGGCACATCTGGGGAAACCCGAATCTGAAATCTTCCCGGTTTCCCCCACCCAGTTGAAAGTTCAAGATCTTTTCCCCCACACCCACAAGTCCATCCCATGGTCCAATCTCCCACTGCCAAGCTGGCAGTTTCCACCCATCCAGTTCCGGTCAGGTGCAGAGGTTCAGAGACAAAGGATGACCTTGGCTTTCTAGAAAGAACGTTGTTATGGCTACATATCATCTAACTCCATACAATCCCCTCTCCCATTTTCCCACCATAGAAAATGCAGAGTAGAATAATAGAAAGTGTGGCAGGCCAAAGAGAGGACTAGCTGTATAGAAGACCCCTGTGGGAGGATGAGAGGCCTTCCAGGTGTTTTCAGCCCCTGCCCCCCCCCCCTCCCAGGTGTCTGTGCTGAAGCTGTCCAAGATGGAGCTCCTGCCCTTCCACGCCGATGCCGAAATCGGCCAGAACTTGGAGGTGCAGCTCGCCATGTACCACCTTGAGAAAAAGACCGGGACGGCCACCGCTTTCACCGACTGCTCGCTCCTGGCCTTGGACGTCACGATGGACAAGCAAGGGGTGTTCGCCTTGAGCGAAGAAGGTAAAAGACTCGCCCCAGACTTACATTAGACCAGCTTTCCTGGTTTGCGAGCGCCTTTACGGGCAAGAAATTAAGACCCCTTGAGAGTCTTCCACGAAATGTTGTGCAGGATTTCGTGCAAAGGTTTGCTGAGAAAACGTAACAACAGAGCTGTTTATATGTTTACTTTGATCCTGCCTTCTATTATTATTATTTTACACATAATTCAAGCTGGCGAACTTGTCTAATGATTCCTTCCTGGTTTTTTCCCCTATTAGAACAACAACCCTGTGAGGGGGGGTGTTGGGCTGAGAGGGAGGGAATGGCCCAAAGTCACCCAGATAGCTTTCATGCCTAAGGAGGAACTAGAATTCACAGTCTCCTGGTGATTGTCCCACAGCCACCCAGCTGGCTTTCATTCCTAAGGAGGAACTAGAATTCACAGTCTCCTGGTGATTGTCCCACAGCCACCCAGCTGGCTTTCATTCCTAAGGAGGAACTAGAATTCACAGTCTCCTGGTGATTGTCCCACAGCCACCCAGCTGGCTTTCATTCCTAAGGAGGAACTAGAATTCACAGTCTCCTGGTGATTGTCCCACAGCCACCCAGCTGGCTTTCATTCCTAAGGAGGAACTAGAATTCACAGTCTCCTGGTGATTGTCCCACAGCCACCCAGCTGGCTTTCATTCCTAAGGAGGAACTAGAATTCACAGTCTCCTGGTGATTGTCCCAAAGTCCCCCAGCTGGCTTTCATGCCCAAAGCGGGACTACAACTCACGGCCTCCCACTTCCTAGCCTGGAGCTGGGGGGGGATCGATAGCTACAGGAGATTGGGAAGGGGTTGGATTATGGTCCTTGTAGTCTCCCCCATCTAAAACCGGAACCCAAAACAGCCCCGATCTGCCTTTGCAGGGAAGCAGAAAGTGGGCGCCACCTTCTGCTCCACCATCCAGCTGACGGCGAAGTCCCTGGGGCACACGCTCGTCACGGCCAGCGTCACCGTCTTTGAGGAGTACTTCGAAACCAGCGCCACCTTCGCCGCTTACGAGCCCCTCAAGGTGAGGAGGAGGAGGTGGTCTCGGCCTGGCCTGGGTTCACGGTGGGAAGCTCGTGTGTGTGTGTGCGCGTGCGTCCACCCCTCCCAAACGTCTTCCTGCAATTTCTTTCCCCTTTTTTCTCCAGGCCGTCAACCCGCTGCAGTTGGCCTTGGTGACCTGGCATTCCATGAAGGAGATGGTCTTTGAGGGAGGGCCTGGGCCCTGGGTTTTAGAGCCATCCCGTTTCTTCCTGGAGCTGAAAGTGGACGATGAGAAGAAATTCCAGGTGGCGGAGGTCCGGCTGCCAGCTCGGAGGAAGCAGAACCAGTACATTTACCGAGTCACCTGCCTGGAATTGGGGGAGCAGGTAAAAAGGAGGGGGTCTTCCTGAAGACGAACTTCATAGCCGAGATCCTAAATCAATGGCAGAGGGGGGTGGACTTCAACTCCCAGAATTCTCAAAGCTGGCAGGCTTTAAGGTAGGCAGACTTCAACTCCCAGAATTCCACAGCCGGAAAGTTTGAACCCCAGTTCCCAGAAGTCCTAATTCAAATCCTGGCTCTCGGGCTCGCGTCAGTCTTGCTTGACGGATCACCATGGACGGTTGGGGAATTCTGGGAGTTGAACACACGAAGAACGGTTGCAGGAATTGGTTACGGCCAGTCTACAGAAAAGAAGGACTAGGGGAGACATGATAGCAGCTTTTGAGGGGCTGCCCCAAAGAAGGGGGGGGGGGATTTTTTTAAAAAAAAACCTGTTTAATAAAATAGATTTAAAATAAATAAATAAAACCATTAACCAGTGGAACGGCTTGCCACCAGAAGATGTGAATGCTCCAGAACGGGAGGTTTTTAAGAAGAGACTGTTTGAAACAGTATAGGGTTTACTCCTGCTTGAGTAAGGGGTTGGGCTAGAGGACCTCCAAGCTCCCTTCCGACTCTGTTATTCTATTTTCCACCTTCGCGTTTCCTGGGCTGAGGGACACCAACCTAGACTGTGTTATTGTGCTTAATTCTGATTTCTTCTCCTTTCAGTTGCGTGTAGCTCTCTGCCCTGCAGCCCAGCTGCCATCTCAGTCTGGCTACTCCCCCCTCAACTAGTGGCAAAGCTCAGGCCATTGACACCCCCCCCTACCTTTTCTTGCTCCCTAAAGGTCTTCACCTTCCAAGTGGGCAACCATCCCGGAGTGCTCAATCCCAGCCCCGCCGTGGAGATGGTGCAAGTCAACTTCATCTGTGCCCACCCAGCCAGCATGGCTGTTACGCCCGTATACAAGCTGGCCGCTGGAGCGCCCCCGTGCCCCCTGCCTCAGCACCACAAGCAGCTGGTACGTGTGGGTGTGGGTGAACATCCTTTGCAGATGTTGCTTGGAGGCGGCCTCTCGTCTGGGGGGAAACGGTGTGGGCCTTTGAAGGAACAGCCGCTTAACTTTCAGAATTCAATTTCCGAGTTTGTTTTTACTGGCCGAGAAAAATTATAGAGATCAACTTTAATGAAACATTAGCGATTTGGCTAGGAGGTCAGTCGAAGAAGCTGAGTGGGATGAGGTTGGCTGAATTCTTTAGCCCCACCAAAAAATCAAAGTGCCTTGTAGGGTGGCAAGATCCACCCGTCAAAAATGTGGACTTTGGCCTGGCTAAATATCGCCAACAAAAATTGGTGTTGGTTTGTAGCAACTTATCAATTGGTGGAAATTGGGTTTAAAAAAAAAAACATCGTTTATCCATCCTGATGAATCAGCTCTGAAACTTTTCCTTGTGATCCTCGAGTTAAGGCACTTCAAGACGCCTTTCCTTTCCTTTGCGAAGGTTTCACCGTAACGTGGGACTCGTTGCTTTAAAAGAGACCATTCGTAGTTTTGTAGGGTTGAATTGTGTGTGTGTGGGGGGGTCCTTGATGCTCTGTGAGCTTGATGGTTTTCTTGCAGACGTTTCGTGACCCAACTAGGTAACATCGTCAGTGGAAGAAAGGAGTGGGTTTGCTGGGGGGAGGATGTTTCATGACCCAACTAGGGAACAATATCAGTGCTGGAAGGGAGAGGGGTTTGTGGAATGGAGGAGAAAGAGACCTCTGGTTTTGTGGCAGACGTTTCATTACCCAACTAGGGAACAATATCAGTTTGGTAAGCAGAGCGCACCAAGGACTCCACAACTCATACTCTTCTCCCATGTGCCTCTAAGATGAAATGGTTTTTTTTTTTTAATGCGTTCAGGTCCCCGTGTCCAGTTTGAGGAACACCGTTCTGGAGTTAGCTTTGTTTGACCAACACCGGAGAAAGTTTGACAACTTTTCTTCTCTGATCCTCGAGTGGACCTCGGCCAACGAAAGCCTGGCTCGCTTCACTCACCCAAGGTCCATGCAGATGGTGGACAAGGATGATGGGACTGGACAGACCAGACTCCACGGTGCGCCCCTCCATTTTCTCTTCCAGTAAAAATATGTGTCCCTCAGCCATTTTCTCTTAAGAGGACCTGTGTCTTCTCCAGATAGCGAAGTTCTTCTTCTGACATCTCTTTTCTCCCCCCCTTCCTCCTGTCTTGTCCATTGGGCTCTTCCCAGGACACCAGCTGTTAGAGGTCCATCAAATCAAAGGGACAGTCCTGATTGCGGTCAACTTTGTGAAATATTCCGAGAGAGGCAGCCCGAAAGTAAGTGTGAGGGGAAGGTTGTGTAGAAGACGGGGGGGGGGGGGGGGACATGTAAGTTTTGAGAAGGGAAAACTGAACTAGGGCGCGATAGGCCACTCTGAAATATCTAAAGAGCATTACACAGGAGAAGGTCAGGGCTTGTTGTCTTGTCATCCCAGAAGGCAAGATGGAGAATAATGGGCAGTTGGGCGACGCCAGAAGGTTGGCTGGTTCTCCGTCTCCGCATGAGCTCCTCAGTTTGAATCCTTTCCACCAACAAAGGGTCCATTTCAACCCTAGCTTCCATAACTTCTCTGTGGAGGGTCGCCATCCTAACACAACCTCCTGAAGAAGTACCGTACTTTTCAGAGTATAAGACGCTCCAAAGTATAAGACGCTTCTAGCTTTTGAGGAGGAAAACAAGAAAAAAAAAATCTGCCTCTGCCTCCCAGCAAATTGCCTCCTTGCAGCAAACAGCCCGTTTCAGTTTCAGCACAGCCTGATTAGCACAAGCAGCTGATTGCCAGGCCTTCCGACGATCAGCTGTTTCAGGCTGCAAGGATTGCCATAACCTATTGTCACCTTCGTGCCCCCCATTTTCTGCCTCCACATCCCGTTTTCAGCCTCCACACGCCCCATTTTCCGCCCGTTCCAGGCAGCGGGGATCAGAATGGAAAATGGGGTGCACAAAGGCGGCAATAGGCAATGGCAATCCCTGCATCCTGAAACAGCTGATGGTTGGCAGGCGATAATCAGCTGTTTGTGCTAATCAGGCTGTGCTGAAGCTGAAACAGACTGTTTGCTGTTTGCTGCAAGGAGGCAAATTGCTGGAAGGCAGAGGCCAAAGGGTGGGGCCCAGCATTCAGTGTATAAGATGCACCCAAATTTTCACCCTGTTTTGAGGCAGGGGGAAGAAGTGTGTCTTATACTCCGAAAAATATGGTATTCCTTTTGAAGGAAAGGATCTGTTGAGGGATCTGATGGGTCCTGGAGATTTAAAATCCAAAGAATCAACCTTGTTGGTGTAGAAGGAACAATATGGGCAGAACCTCCTGCTTAGACCCTCGTTGTTGATTTTGTTGTGCATTCAGGAGGTCTCTAACTCTCCCGCTTCTGCAGCTGTGGAGCTCTTGTTGGTTGAGGATGTGACGGTGGTCCCCGATAACGTCACCATGTACAACCATCCCAATGTAAAGGTAGGACTGAGGATGGCTTCACTCAAGCTCTGGGACGTCCAAAGGATGCTTTATTTGAGTTTCAGAAGCCTTTACAACATTTCTGGTGCTTGCGTCCCCCTAGGAGGTGTTTGCTCTGGTGGAAGGCTCCGGGTACTTCCTCATCAACAGCAGCACACAGGAGATGGCAAACATCACCTACCTGGAAACGGAGAGCGCCATCCAAGTGAGTGCCCGGGTGGCGGGTGGGTCTTGGAGATCCTCCTGCGGGGAAGAGAGAGAGACCGGTATTTCCTCTTCTGTCCTGTCCCCTTAATTTCATACAATCCTCACAGCCATCTTGAAGCTCAGGAAGCTTAGTATGTTGTCCCTTCAGTTGGTTGTTACAAGTTGAAAATATGTTCTGTAGGACATGTTTGGAAGTTCAGATGTTCTGTAGGACACACTGAGAGTTCAGATGTTCTGTAGGACATGTTTGGAAGTTCAGATGTTCTGTAGGACATGTTTGGAAGTTCAGATGTTCTGTAGGACATGTTTGGAAGTTCAGATGTTCTGTAGGACATTTTGAAAGTTCAGATGTTCTGTAGGACACACTGAAAGTTCAGATGTTCTGTAGGACATTTTGAAAGTTCAGATGTTCTGTAGGACATGTTTGGAAGTTCAGATGTTCTGTAGGACACACTGAAAGTTCAGATGTTCTGTAGGACATTTTGGAAGTTCAGATGTTCTGTAGGACATTTTGGAAGTTCAGATGTTCTGTAGGACATTTTGGAAGTTCAGATGTTCTATAGGACATTTTGGAAGTTCAGATGTTCTGTAGGACACACTGAAAGTTCAGTTGTTCTGTAGGACAAGTTTGGAAGTTCAGATGTTCTGTGGGACACATTAGAAGCTCAGAAGTTGTTTTGTAGGACACGTTGGAAGTTCAGAGATTCTGTAGGACACGTTGGAAGTTCAGACGATGTTGTGCAGAATCTCTTCTGATCCCTGAAATCAAGATTTATTTATCTGTGGTTGTTGGCAGTGTATTCATGCTGATCCTAGAAACCATGATGCTCCTTACATGAACCATTGCTACTAGAGTTGCCACGGGATTACAGTTTGATTAAAACAGCTACGATCATTCAAGACAGCTCTGACTTTACCCTCCCAGTCCGAACTTATTGTGGCTTTTCCAGGTAGTTCCTGTCCAGCCCGGTTCTTTGGCCCTGGAGGTCTACGATCTCTGCCTCGCATTCTTAGGACCGGCTACGGCTTACCTGCGAGTATCAAACATGTACGAACTGGAGGTGGATCTGATTGACAAGGTGAGGAGGACGTCGGATAACCAGGCCTGATCATCGCTTAAGCCACGATTTGTTCTATCTAAAGAAACAGCCAATCCAGGCTTGTCTCGCCAGTGACCCTCCCCCCCCCCCCCACTGGGGTCAGATCCTTCTTAATTTCGCTGACCTTTCGCACGTGGTCCTCAACCTACGACGGATCCCTTCATGTTCTACGTCCACCACCACCTATTTACAGGCAGCCCTCACTGTACGACCCCAATTGAGCCAGATGTTTATGTCGTTAAGTAAAAAAAAATGTTCTGTGGATTTTGTCCCATTTTATGCGGCTTTTCCTTGCCGCGTTTCTTAAGCGAATCCCCGCCGTTGTTAAAATTAGCCACACGGTTGTTAAGCGAATCTGGCTTCCCCCCTTGAACTTGGCGCATCAGAGGTCGCCAAAGGACCGTCATAAATACGAGCCCGCTGCCAAGCACTCCGAACGTAGATCACGCAATCGCGGGTGGTGGTGTCACAGTCGTAAGGGTGGAAGACACCGTCCTCGGTCACTCTTTGCGATGCCATCGTAACTCTGAATGTCACTAAATGAACTGTAGTGACTCCCACGAAAAAATACGCCGTAAAATCGAACCGGTTCATTATGACCGTAAGGGAAGAAGGGCTCTGTTTACGGTCGGGACTCAGGCAAAGAATGAAAATATTGGGTTTTCTTCCCCCAGGTTGAGATTGGCAAATCCGTGCTGGTCTCGGTGCGAGTGTTGGGCTCTCACCGTTCGGCTTTCCGCAGCAAATATTTTGCCTACATGCATCTCCAGCTGAAAGCCGCCTCTCCGATCGTCAGCCTGACGTAAGTCTTGCAGGACCTTCGGCCTGGTCACCCTCCTCTGCTCGGGCATTGGGTTGGACTAGAAGACCTCCAAGGTCCCTCCCAATTTCTCTTTCGCCTCTGGTTCTCGCAGGCCAATGGAGGAACTTGGCGATTATTCCGAAGTCTACATGCTCCGAGCCGTGGCAGTGGGCCAGACGACCTTAGTGGCCATAGCTTGGGACAAAACGGGAGTCAAATTCATGTCTCCGCCACGGAAAGTGGAGGTAAGGACACGCAGGCTTAACCTTCAAAGTTAGCCCTGTTAGAAACTGCGTGGATGAGACTTTGCCAATGTCTACAAAATGAGTGACAAACTATTGATCGATTGATCGATTTTTGAACCGCCATCTTCCCCGGAGATGGATATGTTAAAAGCTTTGTAAATTAAAAGATGTGCAAATTAGAAGATTTGCAAATGACAGTCATTATAAATTTAAAGTGGTTTGCAAATTAAGCCACGTGAAAATCTTTCTAAATTTAAAGGGTTTGCAAATTAAGGAAAATGACAATCGTTATAAATTTAAAGGGTTTGCAAATTAAGCCACGTGAAAACCTTTATAAATTTTAAAGGCTTGCAAAATGAAGCAAATAAGAATCATTACAAATTTAAAGCTTTGCAAATTAAAGCAAATGAAAATCTTTATAAATGTAAAAGGGTTGCCCGTTAATTTTTATCAATTGAAAGATTCGCGAACTTAAAAAGATTTGCCAATCGAAACCACTCACCATTTAAAGGTTTGCAAATTTTTTTAAAAAAGTGTGCAAATCAAAACCTTTGTCAGATAAGAGCTTTGCAAAGTTGAAAGATTTCTCAATTATTTTGGGTTTTTGAAGAGGGAACCGCAAATGATCGTGGTGAGGTCTTGTCCCTCCGTCCGTTGGGTAAAATCAGATGCTGTCACGTTCTAATTATTATTATTCTTAATTCCTTTCTCTCTCCCAAGACTAACTTGATGCCGTTGTGTCTTTTGCCAGATCTTCCCCCCTTTCAGGCTGTTCCCCGAAAAAATGACCCTCATCCCCCACAACATGTTGCAGGTGAGTCCAGGATCCCAAGCAGACAATGCCGGTTTATCGGTCGCGGCTTCTCATCAAAGGTGTGTCGTGACCCTAAGATCGTCAGCTTCACCGTAGTGGAGAATGGGGTTGAGTTTTGGAGGTGTTTAAAGAAGACACACACACACACACACACACACACACACACACACGGTGCAGCGGTCTTCCTGACCCCCATCATTTTTGCCTCCAACCGCAGGTGATGTCGGAAGGGGGACCCCAGCCTCAATCCCTGATCCACTTTTCGATCAGTAACCGAACCGTGGCCGAGGTGAACGGGCTGGGACAAGTCACCGCCAAGGCCGTGGGCACCGCCTTTATCCTGGGCACGATTCGCGCCGTCAGTGAAGACACGGGAAAAGTCATCGTCTTCTCCCAGGTAGGTTTCCAGGGGGGATGCTGGCAAATGCTTCCTTCACCTGGGATGCCTTTATCACTTGCGGGCCTCTTCCCCTCCCGGCCATCTCCGACGTTCACCTACTCCCAAGCCCATCGCTTTCCCCTGCTTGTGGGACCTTCCCCCCTTTCTGGGATCCATGCGCGAACGCCTCTGTCCTCGTCCACATAGGCCTCCGCTTGGTCTTCCTTGCCAGGAGGGGATGATGGGTTGAAGAACCCAACCGGTCTGATGGGCCTCGAGGTGGCAGGGTGGATATGCAAACCTGAAAAGCCGGTAGTCCTCGACTTAAGGCCGTTGAAGTGGCCTTTAGAAACCCCTGGGGGGAAAAAAAGGGGGTGTGGCCCACCAACCGCCTTGCGTAGCGAGGGAAATTGGGGCCTCCTCGCTGTGGTCATAAGTCGGCTACCTACGCGTGGAGGCATCGATCTCCGCATGTCGTCTCCAGAGGGACGTACTCAAACCGTCTTCCTCCTCAGGATCAAGTCGAGATGGAAGTGGTGCAGCTGCGGATGATTCGAATCCACGCCCCGGCCACTCGACTCGTCACGGGCACCCAGGTGGGTCTAGTGACTCACCCTGTTGTGCCTCACGCCCCGTCCGCGAAAATCTGTGGGTCACTAATGTAAGGTGCCCTCTATCACCTATCCATATCTATTTATCTATCTATTCTATCTTTCTCTATCTCTCTATCTATTTTTCTATCTATCTATCTCCATCTATCTATCTCTCTGTCTCTATCTATCTATCTATCTATCTATCTATCTATCATCTATCTATCATCTATCTATCTATCCATCCATATCATGTCTGTCTTCTCTCTCGCTCCCCTCACTCTCTCCATTCATATCATATACCTACCTACCTACCTACCTACCTACCTACATATATACACCTGGTCTACACAGAAAGGCAGAAAGTCTCCTGCTTGAGCAGGGGGCTGGACTAGAAGACCTCCGAGGTCCCTCCCAACTCTGTTATTCTGATATTCTTTTTCCTTCCTTCCCTCCCTTTTTTCCTTCCTTCCTTCCTTCCTTCCTTCATCCTTCTCCATCACTGGAGATTTTTAAGAAGAGATTGGACAGCCACTTGAGCAGGGCGGTTGGACTAGAAGACCTCCGAGGTCCCTCCCGACTCTGTTATCCTGTTAATCTCCTCTTTGCAGATGCCTGTGTATGTTGTGGGCCTGACCAGCACCCTGACTCCCTTCTCCTTCGGGAACTCTCGTCCACCCCTGACCTTCCACTGGGCAGTCAGCAAGCGGGACATCCTGGACCTTCTCCCCAGGCACTCGGAGGTAGGAAAGACCCTCCCTCCTTTCAAACTCCCTGACCCCATTTTAGCCACACACACACATACTCCCCCCCCCCAAAAAAAATAACCCCTCCCTGCAGTGTCTCTCAACCTGGGCATCTTTAAGATGAGTGGACGTCAGCTAGCTGAGGAATTCACACTTGCGACCGTCGCAACATCCCCGTGGTCACGGGATCCAAATTTTTAGGCGCTTGGCAACTGACTCGTCTTTTACGACGGTCGCAGGGTCCCCGCGATGTCCTTTGGCGACCTTCTGACAAAGTCGACGTATTCACTTAGCGACCGTGTGACTAACACAGCCGCTGCGGCGAATCGCTTAACCAAAACTTAACAAAACCTCCTGAAGGCACGTCTCACCGAACAACAGAAAGGGCGGTCGTAAGTCAAGGACTGCCACCTGCAATGTACTGCCCGCCTCACCACCCATTCAAGCGAACTTTTCCCCACCAGATTTCGCTGGCCCTCCCTCCGGAGAGCAATTTTGCCATGGGGGTCCAGACCAGAGCCGCAGGCAGGACCAGCCTCAGGGTGGCGGTGCGGACTTTGGACGCCGAATCCGGACAGTTCGAAGGAAACGTCACCGAACTCCTGGACGAGGTGCAGATCCTGGTAAGGAATGGAGGGAATCCCTTCCTCTTGGTCTTCCTTCCTCAGCCTTGCTTGTTCCCAAGGGACCCTAAGGCTGGAAGGGGGAACTTGGAGGTCATCTATTCCAACCCCCCCAGGCCAAGGATGCAGTTTGGTCTGCCTTCTGCTTTCTTGGCTGTTCCCCAACGAATCCTAGGGCCGGAAGGGACCTTGGGGGTCATCTATTCCAACCCTCTGCCTATGGCAGGGAGTCCCGATACCATCCCGAGCAAACCTTTAGTTGAAAACCTGCAGCCTTGAATGTCGAAACTGGAGGCACCATCTTCTCCTGGCTGAAAGTCCCTTCATATCTCTCTCTCTCTCTCTCTCCCTTCCTCTCTCACATTCTCTCTCTCGCCCCCCTTTAACAGGTCTTCGACAACCTTCAGCTCTTCTCTCCCGAGTGTCCCGCGGAGCAGATCCTGATGTCCATGAATTCACAGCTCAGGTTGCTTACCAACAGGTACGGGGGACGGTTCTCAGGCAGGGAGAGCACTGCATTTCTCCGCGCAGGTGATCGGAAATCAGGAGCCTAGACGACACTGACTTCAAAACTGCCTGTGGAGATTCTCCCTCGTCCAGGTCACAATTGTCCCCCCCAAAGGTGCTTTTTTTCCCCAGGAGGCAACTGGATTTCCTTGTTTTTTTTTTCTTTCTTTGAAGACGTTTCGTTTCTCATCCGAGAGGCTTCTCCAGCTCTGACCGGATGGTGGTGGGGAATGGAAGAATTTCAATTCCTTGCAGGCAGCTGCACCGTTTGCATCCTTGTAGAGGGTCCTTGAGGCCACTTGGGGGTTTCCCTGTGTCCTCGGGGTCCTCGGCCGAGCGGCGCAAATGGGGGTGGGGCCTTCCTGGAACTGCTGAAAGGACCTGCGTTGTAGACTGGAGAGAGATGGGGGTCGCATCCCTCCTCCTCCGTTGAGGGGTGGGCCGTTCAATTTGTCCAACCTTGTGTTGAAAAGCTCCAGGGATGGAGCCCCCACAGCTGCCTCCCTTCCTTACCCAAAACGGGGGGCTTTGAAGTGGTGTAGGTCTTCCTTGCCTAAGCAGGGGGTTGGGACTAGAAGACCTCCAAGGTCCCTTCCCGCTATGTCCTCCTACATTCTCTCTCCCTTCTTTCTTTAGGGACGGGGCTGCCTTTGTCAGCACCCAGATCCTGCAGTGCTTCCCGAATTCCTCGGTCATCGAAGAGGATGGGCACGGCCTCCTGAAGGCCGGGGCCGTCACGGGGACGGCCGTTCTGGAGGTGACTTCTCTGGAGCTCTTCGGCGTCAACCAGACGGTCATCACGGGAGTGCGGGTAAGGGAGACGGGACGGGACGGGGGACGACTACGGAAGAGCCTGCCTCGTCCCGCGCAGGAGCTCCTCCATCCCCGGGGAGTTGAGAATACCCCATTTTCTACCCAGGTGGCCCCAGTCTCTTACCTGCAGTTCAGCAGCACCCCAAAACTCTACACCGCCGCCCGGACGCCCCTGCCGGCGTTTCCCTTGGGCATGGCTCTGACTCTCACCGTTCGGTTCTTCGACAGCGCCGGGGTCAGGTTTCACGCCCAGAATAACCAGCTGCAGCTGGCCTTGAACAGGTGTGTTGTCGTCGTCCCCCGTGGGAGAGGCAGGTTCAAGGGGCCGCTTTATGGACACCTCTGGAAAGCAGCTGGGAGGGGGTGGTTGATCGAGTAGATTTGCAACAGTTGGTTTAGTGACTGACGTTACAACGGTTTCGTTACAACAATATTGTTTCCTAGTATGATTTGATTGCTTATTTGTAACCTATGACTATCATTAAGTGCTGTACCTTATGATTTTTTTTATGTACACTGAGAGGATTGGCCCCAAAGACAAATTCCTTGTGTGTCCAATCACACTTGGCCAATAAAGAATTCTCTTCCCTTCCCATCCCAATCCATTCCTTTATTTTATTTATTCTATTCTTCATCCTATTCTATTCTATTCCTTCATCCCTCTATTCCATTCCATTCTATTCCTTTTTTCCTATTGTATTCTAATGTAGTCTATTTATTCTAAAAAGTGGTTTGGGACTTTCCCCCCACACTTATGACTGTCGCACTATCCCCGTGGCCACGCGAGCCAAATTTGGATGTTGGGGCGACCGGGTCATATTTATGACGGCCGCAGCTTCCTGTCATCCCCTTTTGCAACCTCCTGGCAATGGGGAATCCAGATTCACTTAACAACCATGGGACTCACTTTGCAACGGCCGTGTTTCACTTAACTCCTGGGAAAAGAAAAACGGGTCAAAACTCCCTTCAGGAACGCCACGGAAACGTTGCGCTCTATTGGCGACCGTCAGCCGAGGGCGACCCCTGGTTCATTTTTCTCTTTTAGGGATGACCTCTTGCTGATCCGGCCCAGCAACCAGAACTACACTTACACCGCTCAAGCCGTGAACCGAGGCGTGACGCTGGTGGGGGTTTGGGACGAGAGGCACCCGGGCATGGCCGATTACATTTCTGTCCCCGTGGAACACGCCATCGGGCCCGATCTCTCCGCCCCCCTGGCTGTGGGGGACGTGGTCTGCTTCAGCACACCCCTGGTTAATCAGGAAGGTCAGTGGGACAGCGGCGGGGGTCACTCCTGGGTGTGGGGGGTTGTGTCGCTGTCAAGATTCCAAGTAACCCCCCCCCCCCCCCCCGACGAGATAAAACTCTGAGCCTTGAGTTTCCTCAAAGCTCCATTTGGCACATCTGGGAAAACCTGAATCTGACAGCTTCCAAGTTTTCCCACCCAGCTGAAAGTCCAAGACCCTTCCCCCAACACCCACAAGCCCATCACAAGGTCCAATCCGTCACTGCCAGGTGCAGAGACCAAGATGACCTTGGTTTTCTAAGAAGAACGTTGTTATGGCTACATATCACTCATCACTTTGTAGAATCCTCCTTCTCAGCCTCCAAAGACAGACCCTCTGCCTCCCTACTCCCAGTTACACTGCAGAGGCGGTCCTTGACCTACGATCACAATCGAGCCCGTAATCTCTGTCGCTAAGCGAGACCTTGGCGAAACGAGTTCTGCCCCGTTTTACGACCTTGCTTGCCACTGCTGTTGTTCAGCAAACTCCTTCCGTTGCTCAGCGTTGCTAAGCAAGACGTTGGCCCAAGATGCAAACTGCCAAATTGCAGGCAGCCAGAAGCAGCCTGCAGTGCTGCACTCGAAACTTAAAACATCTGGAACCCCACCCTCTGCTTCCTTCTGCCCATCAAGGAAAGGTTCTCCTCTCTGTTTTTAGGGGAGCCTGGCACCTGGCAGGTCAGCCCCGGCGACGTGCTTGAGATGGACGTAGTGAGCGGAGCGACGTTCGCCAAGCGCCCGGGAAAAGCCACCGTCTTCCACGAAATCCCAGGGATAGTCAAAACGTACCGAGAGGTAGAAGCGTTGTGTGTGCGCGTTTGTGTGTGTATTTGCGATGCGCACGAATAAAGATTTCATTTTGTAGAAACAGATACGGATTAACAGAGTTGGAAGGGACATCTTCTCCACCGTCTTCTCTCATCTGCCCTTCTCAGGTCCTCGTTCACGGCCCGTCGAGGCTCAGCCTGCAGCTGGGGCCCAAACACTTCCTCACCAATGCAGCCAACGCCTCTGAATTCCGGGTCTTTATCTCCACAAGCGGCCCGGCCACTCTTCAAGGTAGAAGACCCCCCACCCCCACCCTTTCAAAATGAAATATGCTAGTGGAGGAGATGGGGTGAAAACCCCCCCAAAAAGGAAAAAAGACAAACGAGCCCAGTCCGACTGTGATTTTAAAGAATATTGGGAAGGAAAAGGAAAAAGTTGAGTGAGTTAGGGAATAGAGAGAAAATAGAGAGGAGGGAGGGAAGGAGAAAGAAAGAAAAAGAAAGGAGGGGAGGAAAGAGAGAGAGAGAGAGAAAGAAAGAAAGAAAGAAAGAAAGAAAGAAAGAAAGAAAAAGAAAGAAAGAAAGAAAGAAAGAAAGAAAGAAAGAAAGAAAGAAAGAAAGAAAGAAAGAAACACCCTGAATATATCCCGTGTCTTGTTTTAGGTCCTTGTAGTTCTGAGCAAATTCAGGCCATCACCCACCTGCTTTCTCCGGAATCCCACCTGATCTGCCAACTGGATTTCAACCCCAAAATCCTGGATATTCCAGCCAGCAAAATATTCCACATCCGGCCTGCATTTTACCCAGAGAAAGGTGGGCCGGAAGGGAACCAGGGCACCTTGGCTTCCCAGGTGGGGAGTTGGGGCGTGGCTGCCTTCACCTCCAGGGGCCAGGGATGGAGGGAGCTTCTGAAGGCGACGGGGGTCTCCCATCTCTTTCAGAGAATATTTAAACGCAGTGTTTTGTAAACCAGCGGTCACCAACGGGGGATCCATGAGAAAGTTTTGGTGGTCTGCAGAGATTATTTGCATTTTTTTTATATTGCACTTAATCAGGGCTCCTGGGACGGAGACGTGCAAGGAACGCTTGTGGTGTTGCAGAGAGTCTCCCCCTTCGGGGTCTTTTTGTAGGGGGCAGAAATTCCCACTTGGGGTCTGCTTCGGCCTCCTGGTGGGGGGCTTTGGGCGAAGGCTGGAGGGAAGCGCCGCTGGTGGGGAAGAGCCGGAGGGCCTTGTTCCAGTGGGGCGGCATCATGGCCTGGAACTGGCTGACCATCTCAGCCCACTGAGCCTCCAGGCACCTGGCCTTGCACGCCTGCAGGTCTTCCCTCTGCTTGGAAAGCCCATGCTCCTAGTCCTCAGTGAGGTGCTTCTGCTGAGCCTCCTCCTCGGTTAGATCCAATTTGAACGGAGCTCTTTTGCCAACTCTTTCTCCTGGCAACTGCTTAGCTCCAGCAATGGCTTCCTGTCGGGGCCCTAAGGCGGGCGGGCAGCCGAGGAGGGGCGAGTAGAGTCCAGCGAGGTGCCCCTCGACATGAGTGACCACGCCCATCCAGTCACGCCCACCTAGCCACGCCCCCCCCAGCCGGTCATTAGGCAGATTATATTAGTGGCCTGCGGGATTTACAATTATGAATGTAGTGGCCCCTGAGGTCCCAAGGGTTGGGGACCCCTGTTGTAAATCAAGAGAACCCTTTCTCCTCTATTGTAGTAGGGGAACTTCCTTTCCTTTCTGGAGCTTAAGGTGGCCTAATTTTCTTTCGGGAGTTTAGGAAAGTTTAGATTTTGGCCACCAGCCGTCCACTTCCTAATCCTGAGCTGTGCCTCGTCCCGAGTGGCTTCCTTTCTGGACCACAGCTGGAATCCAGGCGTTCGGAAGGCCCGTTTTCACCTCTCTCTCTTTCTTTCTGGCTCCCCTCCAGGGCTGTACGCTTGCCTGGTGACGGTGAAAGCCCACCCTGAAGAGGATCTGCTGGCCCTCAGCACCACCGAGGGCTTCGTGGACGTCTCGGCCGCTATCCGCAGCGAGGAGACCCAGGAAACCCAATGGGTGTCTCTCCCCTTTTTCCCCGCCTTCTTCCTCAACCAGAGCGAAATTGTCCTGAGCAGCTCCCAGATGACCAGCGAAATCTTGGTCTTGGGGGCCAGGAGAGTGACGGACACCATCGAGGTGAGTTGAAAAAGTGACAAACCCCCCAAATGTGGCGGTTTGAATCCCTGGTGCCGCCTAACGGAGTGAGCTCCCGTGACTCGTCCCAGCTTCTGCCAACCTAGCCGTTCGAAAACATGCAAATGCGAGTAGAGAAATAGGTACCCGGGACGCGGTGGCTCAGCGGCTTAAGACGCTGGGAGTTGAAGCCCAACAGTCTTAAAAGTTGCCAAGTTTGAAGACCTCCGGATTTAGGATTTCGCTCCTGTCGGGAACCCAAATTTGGTGGATTTCTTCTCTTTAAAGGTGGTTGCGGTTTCTTTTTCTGGAACTTTCCACCCCACAAAAAACCTCGTTTTTTTTTTCCTCCCGCCCTGCCAAAGGCCCATCCCACTTCTCCCGTGGTGCAAGTGGATCCTCCCCTCCTCCTCCCGGACATGCCCGGGCTTGTCCTCTTCCCCGTCCGCGTGGTCAACCTCACCTCCCTCCACCGGAGGGCAGCACCCGTCTTCGTCAACCTCTCCTGCGGCCTCACCGGCCAGCGAGCGGCTGTCCTGGTGCGTCCCGAGCAGGAGCATCATCTTAGCTTTGGTGAGCTCAGGGGGAAGAACATGGTTAAGGGGGAGGGGAGGGTGTCCTTCTGCCTGGCAAAAGCTTGGCTCGATTCTTGGGCGCCTAAAAGGCCATCCAAACCTTTGTCCACATGGCCAGATCTGTGCGCCGAGGCCAGTCTTGTCCGGCAGCTGGTGGGGTCCTACCAGGTCCTCCTCTTCACCATCTTCGCCGTCCTGGCATCCACCATGGTCATCTTTCTCAGTTAAGTCCCGGCACACTTGAGCCTCATTAATGGCACAAACTTAACCCCCGTTTTGTAGAATTGCAGAGCTAGGAGGGGACCTCGGGAGGCCTTCTAGTCCAACCCCGCTGCTCAAGCAGAAGACCCCAGACCCTTTCGGACAAAACCGTCCCAATCTTTTCTTTAAAAACCTGCCGTGTTGGTACTTATCAACCGAGCCCAAAATTCATGTTGCTAAGTGAGACATTTGTGAGTTTTGTCCCGTTTTATGACCTTCCTTGCCATGATTGTTGAGTGAATCCCCCCTCCCTGTTGACTTTGCTTGGCGGAAGGCTTCCAAAAGGGGATCGTGTGACCCCGGGGACTCTTGCGACCG
This sequence comes from Natrix helvetica, assembly GCF_964273705.1. Taxonomy (NCBI): domain Eukaryota; kingdom Metazoa; phylum Chordata; class Lepidosauria; order Squamata; family Natricidae; genus Natrix; species Natrix helvetica. The sequence continues at coordinate 2,200,615 of NC_138563.1, forward strand.
TCATAAATACAAGTCAGTGACCATGTGTCTGAATTTTCAATCCCGTGACCCCCTGGGGACGATGCAACGGTCCCAAGTCCCACTTTTCTTGGCGCCCTTGGTAACTACTTATGGTCACTAAACGGTCGTAAATCAAGCACCGCCTGCATTCCCCCCCCCCCAAAGTCGTTTCCAACCAGCCTCCTCCTCCTCCTCTCCCCGCAGTTTACAACGCCTTCCTGAACAGAGTTCAGACGGTCCCAGTGGTCTACATCCCGTCGGCCTCAACGCAGGACGGTGAGTTTACACAACCGGTCAAGGCTATAATCCCAGTTCTCCTCTGGGGAATTTTTAAGATCCTGGGATCCTCCGTCCGGAAAATTCACGGCTTCCAAAAGCTTTTCTAAAAACGTTTACGGAAAGTTTTAAACGGGGCGGGGGAGTTGAGTGCTTGCTGTTTCCCTTTTTTTGCAGAATAAGCTTTTTTTAGGGAAGGGGTCATTTCTCAAGCCCCCTATCCCCCCTTTTCTACCTAGGCTACCTCTACCCTCCCCTGACTGCCCAGCACCATCCTTCCAGCCTAAGGAACAGGACTCAGGCCTGGCTCTGGAGCGTGCGAAGATGACTTCTGGGAGAACGTGGGGGAAAGAGAGTAAAACTTGCTAAAAAAATATATATATGTATGCGTGGCCAAGTGTCGTCCTTAAAGGGGGAAAGTCCACACCACTCGCCGGACTTCCTCCGTGAAGCCACTTTCCGTGGGGTAGCAGCTGTTAAATCCTCTCCTTTTAAACCACATTGATTGAATCCCGCAGGGAGCTCAATTCAGACCAACACCACCACTCGACCCACAAAAGCAACAAAAACTGTCTTTATATCCAAAGTTTATTGAATGAAATGGGTAAGGCTACAAGGACGGTGCCAGAGCCACAAAGGGGGAAGGATGTTTTGTGTGTGTGTGTGTCCATCCTCATCCCACAGCCACCGTTGGTAGCAACTCAAACCCTCCAAAGTTAACTACACACACACACACACCCCCTACAACTCCGTTGCATAATATACTTCCATCGGTGCCCCAGAGAAACACCCGGGGTCGCAACCGGCAACCGTCCCCATCGTCCCAAACCCATCCCGTGCCAAGTGTCCACTGTTTAATGTTGCTTTCGCCGGAAAGAACATCCTGCAAGGAGAGAAAAACATGGGGGGAAAAGGTGAGCTGCTAAGATCAAGAAACTGGCTACGTTTAACCAGGATTGTCCTGTTTATTTTCTTTCTGGAGGGGGGGGGGGGGAGAAAAGCAGCCATTTTTGATCCATTTTATGAACTCATCCATAAAAAAACAGCCTTCACGCCAGGAAGAAACGGCTTTCAACCATCGCTCTGCATTTAATGTTGTTAAAACACACACCGTCGTTCCTGCCCCCCCCCCCCAATCCCTAAAGATTGAAATATCATCAGTTTTAATGACCCCATAAACTCTCGCAGAGTGGAGCAAATGAATGCAGCTAGCTGAGTTTTTTTTTTTTTACTGGCCCAATGCCCTTCTTGTTGCCAGAGCGGAGTTTAGTTCAGCAGATATATTCCCAATATGCCCAGAGAGAGAGAGAGAGAGAGAGAGAGAGAGAGAGAGAAACATCTGCCTCTACCTGGGATCGAACTCTCAAACCTCCAGATTGTGAGGCCAGAGTTCTAGGCCAATGCACCCCTCCCCTAAAGCTTGAAAGATGACACTCTACAAAATCTGAACAAACCCACAACAAACTCATCTCGGAATCTGGCTACAATTTTCTCCCCCCCCCCCCCCCCGTTAATTCTGACATTGACGGACACGGGAAGGGGCAGGATTCCCGCTTACCTTCTGTCAACCTCGCCTTTCCACCAGTCGGCTGGCACAGCACAGTCGAGCAGCCGACGCACAACACAACTGTCTGGGCGTGACTGAAAACCGTGGTGATTTTGTAGCAACCTGGAGCGGGGAAAGCAAAGCAAATATTTAAGTGCGTGAAGAATGTTTTTGTTTTATGTTTTTTTTGCTGTTGCAGCCACAAATGATCTTTGTGCTAGCAACATCACCATCAGTAGGTCTGAACTACTCCAGGGATCCTACCGCACGGCCCTGCAAGGAGCCAGCGGCCACGTCAATAATAGGAACGTTTTTAGGCTCGCCCACCGCTCCAGATGGCGCGTGGGTCAGTCCAGCCATGCCAAAAGGGCCCCTTGCCCGGTTCCCACGGAGAAGACGGGGGGTCAGTCTGGATGCTTCCCTTGCATTGCATGCCCCGTTTGATGCAACGGCTGTTGCAAAGATCCCACTGGCAACAGGGAGGCACTTTATTGTTTTTCTGCAGCCCCCCCTCCCAAGATGGTTTGGCCCAGTGCTTGGTACCCCCTGCACAAACACCCCCCCCCCCCAATAATGCCAACCAGCAGCTCCAGCCACCAAGTTTATTGTGGATTTTGCTCCATTGCTGGAGGCCAAGATTGGAGAAGTATTTGTTCATTGTATACAGGGGGTCTCCTTGCTTGGGCAGGGGGGCTGGACTAGATGACTGCCAAGGTCCCTTCCTACTCGGTTATTCTTTTTCAGGAGGGGGACAGACTAGAGGACCTTCAACGTCCCTTCCAATTCACTTTCCGTCTTCTGAGCAGGAGGTTTTTCGCTGAAGAGCCTTCTAGTTATTCCGTCTTCCGGGCTGGGGGCCAGAGTAGATTAACCCTTAGTTATTGTGTCTTCCGAGCAAGGGGGCTCGGCTGGATGACCTCCTAGATCCCCCGCAACTGCAGATATACAGGCTAGATGATCCTCGGGGTCCCTTCCAAGTCTTCTCCCGTCTTCTCAGCAGGGGGCTCGACTAGGCGGCCTCGGAGGTCCCCTTCCAACTCTTCTTCGGAGCGGGAGGCTCGGCTGGATGACCTCGGAGGCCCCCCCTTCCAACTCTGGCGTCCTTCTGGTGCAGAGTGGGGGCGGGCCTGGCTGGATGACCTCGGAGGGCCCCTTCTCTCCCTCCCCCCTTCCCCCCCTCGTGTCTCACCGGGGCACTTGACGTCCATGAAGTAGGAGTTTGGGCTCTGCACCAGGCGCTTCTTCTTGTGCTTCCGCTTCTCCTCCTCGGGGGAGGGGTGCAGGAGGTCCTTCGCGAGCTGAGAGGGAAGGAAAATAACAATAATAACAATAATTATAATGATAATAATAGGTGAGAGACCCCCCCACCTTTTCTAGGCGCCATTCCCCCCTCCCCCCCCACCGCCAACCGCCTTCCCCGCCGCCATCTTGAGCCGCCTGGGCAGCGTGGCCGGAGCCAGCGGGGTCCCCGGGTGGGAGAAGGCCCCGCAGGGGACCCTCCCCGAGTTCCCCCCGCGCCAGGGGAGGAGGGCGGGAGGGTGGCGGTGGGGGGCGGCGGCCGGAGAGAGACGCACCGGCATCTTCGCGTGGAGGCAGCTGCGGACGAAAAGGAGGCCGGCCGGAAGGAGGGAGCGCTATATCCGCTGCGGGGTTTCCTCGCACGGGCGGAAGTCCCGGGGTGGGCGGGGTCAAGAGAGGAGCCACCTTGGGGAGGTCGAAGAGAAGGAAGGGGCTGAGGGAAGGGCGCCATCTTGGGAAGGGCATATATTACGACGACGACGCCCCCTTTTTTGGGGCGCCATTTTGAGACGGAGCCTCTCAGGACAAAGGCTCCCCTCCCCCCACGCCCTTGTCCTCCTCACAGCCCTGCAGGGTAGGCTGCTCTGAGGAAGAGGCTTTTTCTTCTGGGGCTCCCCCAACACACACACACACACAACACACACACAACACCCTGTTATCCTACTCTGCTCTTCCCTTGCTCTGAAGGCTTACTAAGGCTCTAGTCCTCATGGAATTGGTTTATTCTTGTGGTGCTCCCCCAACACACAGATACACACAACACACACACATAAAACACACACACACATGTCCCATTGTGTTCCTCAGCTCTCCCCTTGCTCTTGAAGGCTTACTAAGGCTCTAGTCCTCATGGAAGAGGTCTATTCTTCTGGTGCTCCCCCATTACACAGAAACATACACCCAGATAAAACACACACGCACGCACACACACACACACACAATGCCCCATTGGCAAGAAATGCATGGCTTATTTTTACCCCAAGTCATGGAACATTAACGCCCACAAAATTGAATCAAGGAAGCCAAATCTTTGCATGTTTTGCAAGGGGATTTCTATTATTATTTTTGTTATTGTTGTTATTGTTGTTGTTATTCATTTATCCAGACTCTAAAAGAGAAAAGAATGGAAAGGATGGGAAACTGAGGGAAGAAAAAAGGGAAAGAGAGAGAGAGAGAGAGAGAGAGAGAGAGAGAATTTAAGGGAAAAAGAAAAAAAAAAGCATTGACTTCAAACTCTTTTCAGCCCAGTGGGAAATAATAAACACGACAAGCTTCAATTTATGGCTTTTGCATAATATTAATAATCATAATCATAATGATGATAATAATCATAATCATCATTATCATCATAATAATAATAGCAACGTAACAACAAATCTTATCAGCAAAACCCAACATCCAACTTTCGTTTTTTCCCCCTTATCTCAAAGCACAACATCCAGAAGGGTGTTTCCCCCCCCCCCCCCGGCCAGCGGAGACGACATTAGAAGCCTTCCAAATAAAATAATCATCATTGAAATAAACAATATTAATCAATAACATTGATCAATCCCCAAAGAGAAAGCAATAGAAACCCTCCTTTAAAAAAAAAAACTCCCCTGAAATTTTGCATTTTTTTAGTCCTCCGTTGCAAAAGAAGGATGGGGGGGGGGGAAAGGATGCTTTTTGCGCAAGGTTGCCTCTTCCATCTCCCCCCTCCCTCCCTCCCTCTGCCAGAGGAAGGCCCTCTGCCCATGCTCAGAGGCCCTCTTATCTCTCCAACTTCCCCCTCCTTTGGGAAGGAAATGAATGAATTCCCAGCAGAGGGATCTCCTCCCCTTCTGAGTCAAGTCTGCCTTGGAGAGGGAGAGGGGGGGGGCTGCTTCCATGCCCATTTTGGGGAGGGGGGAGGGAGGGGTTTGGGCGTCCTTGGTGGAGGAGGAGGAAGAGGAGGAAGAGGAGGGGAGAGGAGAAGTACAGCCCCTCCTCCTCCAAAGTTTCTTCCCAGCTGGAGTCTCCGCTTTCTTTCTTTCTTTATTTTTTCCCCTTCTTTTCTTTCCAGGGTGGGCCACCCGCCCCCGGCAGGGAGGAGAGGGCCTGAGCCCCCCTCCCCAAAATGGCCAAATCTTACGACCACCTTTTCAAACTCCTCCTGATCGGGGACAGCGGGGTGGGGAAGACGTGCCTAATCATCCGCTTCTCGGAGGACAGCTTCAGCGGCACCTACATCAGCACCATCGGTGAGGAGGGGGCTTCCGCCGAGACCCCCCACCCCTGCCCTGACCCCTGACCCCTTTGGCCCCCAACCCAAAGAAGAGCAGGATGGCAGGGAGAAACTCCTGGGAGTTCTTCTCCACTCCGTCACATCTGGAGGGGGGAGGGTCTTCCCACCCCCAAAATCGACCCCCTGTACATCCCCCATCCCACCCTTGGGGCTGTGGATGATGGGGATCAGGAAAAGGGGGAGAACCCTGCTGGGAAGGGAGTTGGGGGCCGATCCGCGGTCGTCCCCCCCATCCAATCTTTACAATGATTGGGGTGATGAGAAGTTGATTTTTTGGGGGGCAAATTGAGACTTTTGGGGAGTGGCTCATCCGTTCTCGGGGTCCCAAGAGAGGCTGGGGGTGAGTGGGAAATGCTACAGACCCTCCCCCCCCCCAGAAGCAATTAAGACCAGGGAAGAAAAGGCCAAAAGAAATGTCCCAATTTTGGTTCCTTTTTTTGGGGGGGGGGTAATCCAAACTCCACGAGGACTAGAATCTTGGCCGAGTTTGGTGAAGCTTGAGGAGGGACCTCTCGGGGCTCTGAACCCCCCAAGGTCGAAGTTCAATCCATAGGCTGAGAAATGAGTCCCTACTAACCTCTCCCACCCCCCAAAAAAAGGATTGGGGAACCCAAATTGAATAGGAATTTGATTGCCGGCAAAGTAAACCTGGTGGAAACTGTGAGTAAGGACAAATTCCGGGTTATTTTCCCCCCTGCAGGCATCGATTTCAAAATCCGGACGGTGGAAGTGGAGGGTAAAAGGATTAAGTTGCAAGTTTGGTGAGTGCTTCTGAGAACGTGCAGATTTTCTCTGTGTGTGTGTGGGGGGGGGGGGAGGGTGAATTGTGGAGAAGGAAGGTGGATTATGGAATACGGAGTCAAAAGAGGGGGGGAAGCAGGACTCTTAGTGACAGCTGCAAAAATCCGTAAAAATGTTTGTAAAAGAGAGGAAGGAGGAAAAAAAGAAGAAGAAAAATATTATTTTGGGGAAGATCTGCAGCTGGATGAAAACAGGGGAGTGGTTTAATTACAGGAGTCCCCTCCAAGCAGAAGGGGCTGGGGGAGGCACATGGGTTAGGGAGTTAGCTGTGCATGATGGGGGTTAGACTCAAACCTATCAAAGTTCCGATGGGGGGGGGAGAGGCAGCGATTCTGCGATTTGCCAAATTTGCACTCAAACTCGTCCTTGATTTACTTACGCTGGGAATCGGGGAGTAGAATTTCCGTCGGCGAGCAAGGCAGCCGTTAAGCGAGTCGTCTCCAATTTGATGACGGCGTTTAAGCCTCTCGCTGCCGTTCTTAAGGGAATCCTCGGGTCGCGAAATCGAATCGGGCTTCTCCCCCGTCGATTTTGCTCGTTAGGAAGTGGGCGCGGAGGGCGATCAGGTCATCCCGCCATCGTAAGTGCGAGGATCTGGGGGAAGTGACTGTTTTAGTGACGAGGGGAACTGATTTTTTTTTTTAAAAAGACCATCGTTCATTGCAGGGACACAGCTGGCCAGGAAAGGTTCAAGACCATCACCACCGCCTACTACCGAGGAGCCATGGTAAGGGGGCTGCCATCCCTTGGGGACCCCCCCCCCCACTTGGAAGGGTGAGGGGTACCATCCCAAATGAGGGGCACCTGAGAGATTTTGGGGAGCCCCAGAAGGGAAAAAACAACCCAGATCCAGATGTGTTTCCCTACAATTAAAATAAATCAATTCAGACAATTGTCTGAAATTGCCTAAGCAGAGGGTTGGTCTAGAAGACCTCCAAGGTCCCTTCCAACTCTGTTATTCTGCTATCCTTCCTTCCTTCCTTCCTTCCTTCCTTCCTTCCTTCCTTCCTTCCTTCCTTCCTTCCTTCTTTCTTTCTTTCCTGAGCTGGGGTTGGTCTAGAAGACCTCCAAGGTCCCTTCCAACTGTTATTCTGCTATCCATCCTTCCTTCCTTCCTTCCTTCCTTCCTTCCTTCCTTCCTTCCTTCCTTCCTTCCTTCCTTCCTTCTTTCTTTCTTTCCTGAGCTGGGGTTGGTCTAGAAGACCTCCAAGGTCCCTTCCAACTCTGTTATTCTGCTATCCTTCCTTCCTTCCTTCCTTCCTTCCTTCCTTCCTTCCTTCCTTCCTTCCTTCTTTCTTTCTTTCCTGAGCTGGGGTTGGTCTAGAAGACCTCCAAGGTCCCTTCCAACTGTTATTCTGCTATCCATCCTTCCTTCCTTCCTTCCTTCCTTCCTTCCTTCCTTCCTTCCTTCCTTCCTTCCTTCTTTCCTTCCTGAGCAGGGGGTTGGTCTAGAAGGCCTCCAAGGTCCCTTCCAACTGTTATTCTGCTATCCTTCCTTCCTTCCTTCCTTCCTTCCTTCCTTCCTTCCTTCCTTCCTTCCTTCCTTCCTTCTTTCCTTCCTGAGCAGGGGGTTGGTCTAGAAGGCCTCCAAGGTCTCTTCCAACTGTTACTCTGCTATCTTTCCTTCCTTCCTTCCTTCCTGAGCAGGGGGTTCATCTAGAAGACCTCCAAGGTCCCTTCCAACTCTGTTATTCTGCTATCCTTCTTTCCTTCCTTCTTCCCTTCCTCCCCCTTTTCTTCCTTCCTTCGCTCTTTCCTTCCTTCCTGTCAGCAGGGGGTTGGACTAGAGGGTCTCCAAAGCCCCCTCCAGCTCTGTTATACTATTCTACATTGGGTTCCCTGCGTTGCCACCTTTTGCCAGGCGCGTAACAGGGGACCCATCCCGGGATTTCTTCCAAATATAAGATTTGCTCTTATTAGACGGATTAAAATAAAAAAATCCCATCACTTTATCGTCCAACGTATCCTGGGCGAAAAAGGCGGAGGATCTAAGAGGAACGGCAGGAGAGGAAGAAGGGAGGGGAGGGAGGTCCCATCAAGGAGCAGGAAAGGGGGGGGAGGCCCAAAGACCCGGGAAGTGAGTCTCTGATGACCCCCCCTCCCCACGGATCCCTCCATTCTTCCCCAGGGAATTATTCTGGTCTACGACATCACGGATGACAAATCCTTCGAGAACATTCAAAATTGGATGAAGAGCATCAAAGAGGTCGGTACGAAACGGGCTTTAGGGGGGGGAAGAGACTCTCTGCAGCCAATGGGACGCCCCCCCTCCAACTTTCGCCCCATAGAATTCCCCCCCCCCCCCCGACCTTTCCCCATCCTGTTTCCCCATCCATCCACCTTGCTTGAGATCCGGGATGACAAGGACAAGCCAACGATGGCCAACGCTGCCCTCTGGTGGCGGAAACGTAGAACAGCCTCTGAAAAGGGAGGGAAATTAGACCAAAGAGAGAGCGAGAGAGAGAAACGTCTGCCCTCTAGTGGCTATAGGAGGACATGGATTATTATTTTTTCTTTTCGCCACGGTTTTTATGGTTTGTAATTAGGGCGTTTAAATTGTTTTTTGAATGATTTTGCCCGTTTCATTCTTGGTTATTTTGCCTTCATTTGGTGCGAGTCTTTTAACTGCACACAACCTTCGTCCTGTACGCCGGACGGCCAGCTATGGGAAGGGAATAACTTAGTCAATATTTACCGAAGTAGGTTGGTTGTTTGATTTACGGGTGGTGGTGAAAATATCCCAAAAGAGAGAAGGATATCCATTTCTCGGATCCAGACTAAATGGTACTTCCTCCTTCCCTCCCTTCCTTCCCTTCCTTCCTTCCTCCCTTCCATCATTCCTTCCTTCCTTTTCTTCCTTCTATCCTTCCTTCCTTTCCTTCCCTCCCTCCATCTTTTCCTTCCTTCCTCCTTTCCTTCCATCATTCCCTCCCTCCATCTTTTCCTTCCTTTCTTCTCTCTTTTCCTCCCTCCCTTCCATCATTCCCTCCCTCCATCTTTTCCTTCCTTCCTTCTCTCTTTTCCTCCCTCCCTTCCATCATTCCCTCCCTCCCTCCCTCTTTTCCTTCCTTCCATCCATCATTCCCTCTCTTCATCTTTTCCTTCCTTCCTTCTCTCTTTTCCTTCCTTCCCTTCCCTTCCCTTTCGTTTCCTTTCCTTCCCTTTTCCCAGAATGCCTCAGCCGGCGTGGAGCGCCTCCTGCTGGGGAACAAGTGTGACATGGAGATGAAGCGCAAAGTCTCCAGGGACCAAGCCGAGAAGGTATATTGGGGGGGGGCAGGAATTGCAGGGGAGTGGGTGGGTGGGGACTGGCGGTCTTTTAGGATGGCCGTTGGCTTTGACTCGTCATCTTCCTTCCCGGCAGCTGTGCAGGGAGCACGGGATCAGGTTCTTCGAGACCAGCGCTAAGTCCAGCTTGAACGTGGAGGAGGTGAGGGGGTCTGCTTGGCCTGGGGACCCTCCCCCACCCAAAACACACAGAGACGCACAAGGGCCCTCTTTGGGCTTCCAGCCCACCCCACCCCTCTGGCCATCGCCTCTGGACTGCAAGAGACGAGGCAGCCTTGGGTGGCTGGGTTGGGGACCCTGGTGGGGGGGGGGGCCTTCCGGGTTTCCGCCTTCTGGGGAAGGGTGGGGGGCTTCTCCAAGTAGTACATGGCCCAAACCAACATTATGGGCATCCCGGTCTGTTCGTTTATTTGTTTTTTCTCCTCCCCTTTAGGCGTTCAATACTTTGGCTCGTGACATTCTGCTGAAATCGGTCAAGAAATCGGTGAGAGCCCAGTGGGGGGGGGGGGACAGCTGGTAAAATGTGACCAAATCCCTCCCCTCCCTCCTCCCCCTCCCCCTGCTCTTTCTCCTTCCTCCTCCTCCTTTCCCTCTCTTTTCCTCCTTTCTCCTTCTCCTTTTCTTCCTCCTCCTCCATTCTTCTCCTCCATAACCTCCACCATTTTCTTCTTCCTCCTCCTCTTCCCACTTCTCTTTCTTTCTTTGTTTTTCTTTCTTTTTGTTTTGTTTTGTTTTTCTTTCCTCCTTCCTTCTTTTTCCTCTTCACTCTTTCTTCTTTCCCCTTCCTCCTCTTCCCTCTTCTCTTCCTCCTCCTATTTTTTCTCCTCCTCCATCACCTGCATCATTTTCTTCTTCCTCTTCTTTTTTCTCCTCTTCCCACTCTTTCCCTTCCTCCATAATCATCACCTCTCCTCCTTCCTCTTTATCTCCTCCTTCCCTCCTTCCCCCCCTCTTCTCCTCCTCTTCCTCCTCCTTCCCCTTCTTGCACTCTATCTGTGGTCAACCAGCTCCTGACTCTGCAACTCCTTTTCCTTCTTCTTCCAGGCTCAGCTCTCCAAGAGACCTCTGGAACTGAAAGCCACGCCAAAACCCAGCTCCAAGTGCTCTTTGCTCTAACCGCTAGGCAGCCACTTCGGAAATGCTCCTCTCCTATCAAGGCCATTCTGCTCGGGTGGGGCTGGTTCTCCCCTCTCCCCCCCTCCCTTGAGACTCCGAGTTATTTCAGGCTGGACCCTGGACAGGCTTGGAGACCCTTTCCACAATTTCTTCTCCTTCTTTCTCTTTTTCCATTTGGGCAGTTTAATTTTTTGCAGAAAAGGAAGGGGAGTTTGGGGAGGGAGGGGGGGGTCCCAGAGCTGAGGGAGAGGTTGAAAAATTGGGGAGGGGGTATTCATAACTGGAGATGCCAACCCCCCCTCCCCAAATCGCTGCATTCGCCAGACATTTTGGGGTGATGTTTGTCAAAGTTTGCAACTTTAAAGATCGGCGAACTTTAACTTGCTTGCTGGGGAATTCTGGGGAATTGGAAGTCCCCCCCCCATCTTTAAAAAGTTGTTAAAATAGAAAAATGCCACGCCCTGAAGCTCCGCAGCTCCTTTAACACTGATAGGAAAGAACCAGATTAGGAATCTCTCAGCTGGAGGAGAAAACAAAAATCTCTCTTTTTAAAAAAAGTATAAATGTATATATATATATATATTTCTGTCTGCTGGGACTCTCTGCACTTTGGATGGGTGGAAACCCGGAATCCGTCACCCAGAAAGAACCAGTCATATGTTGGGGGACCAATTGCCTTTTCTAAATCTGCGAAGACGATTAAATATTTGCAGTTTTTCCGAAGATCCGGTGTGTTGAAAAGTCATTTTCTGGATTCCGGGAGGGGAGGGAGGCAAAAGGGAGGGAGAAACAGCCAGGGAAGGGTCCTTCTGTCCCGACCCCTTGCACAGAAAGGGAGAGGCCACTCGTATTCCAACCCACCCAGCAGGGTTGTTGTTATGGGAAAATAGGAGGGAGGAGGATTATTATGGTATGCTTGACACCTTGAGTTACTTACAAAAGGAATAGAGGCAGAATAATAATAATAATAATAATAATAATAATAATAATAATAATAATAATAATAATAATAATAATAATAATAATAATAATAATAAAATATCTATATCCATCTCTCTGAAGATGAGTTTTTAGTACATGCTACAGATAAGATAGATGATAGATAGATAGATAGATAGATAGATGATAGATGGATAGATGATAGATAGATAATATGGATGGATGGATGGATAGATTAGATAGGTAGATAGATATAAAAGATAAGACAGATGGATGGATAGAAAGATAGAAAGATAGATATAGAAGATAGACATGGATGGATGAATAGATAGATAGGTAGGTAGATTGATAGACAGACAGATGTATCAGATAGAAAATAGTGCATAGATGAGATAGATAGTTAGATAGATAGATAGATAGATAGATAGATAGATAGATAGATAGATAGATATAGGGAGACAGGTGATAGAAGTATCAGATAAAATAGATGGTTTGATAGATATTTGATGAACAGACAGAAGGATGGATGGATGGAGAAATAGATAGCATCAGATAGAAATATAGTGGATGAATGGAGAGATAAAGTAGATGATAGAAATATCAGAAATAGACACTCAGACAGAAATATAGATCTGGCAGATAATAAATGCAAATATTTATTTATGGCATACAACCAAGGAGGTATACAGATTCACACACACACACATGGTATATGAATGCCTATATAACTATATTTGTTGCATATATATATATATAACGATAGATAGATGGATGGATAGATGGATAGATAGATATAGATGATAGATAGATATAGATGATAGATAGATAGATAGATAGATAGATAGATGATAAAGATATAGTGATAGATAGATATGAATAGATAGATAGATAGGAATATATTGTCCGTCCTCTTTCTCCAGCCTGCAACCGAAGACCCGAAGTGCCTCGTCGCAACCAAACGGACTGAGCCCTTTGCAAGATTCTCCCCCTCGCGCGCGCGCGCAGAAGCGCCTCACGTTCTCCCCCCCTTTCCCAGAATGCACGGCGCGAGTGAGGCGGGAGTTCCGGCCGAGGATGGGGCCAAGGTGGCGGCTGGCGCTGGGGGCGCTTTTGGGGCTGGTGGTCGCCCCTTCGCGGTAAGGGGCTCCTCGTGGGCGGCTGAGTGGGTGGGTAGAACCAGAGAGGGTGGGGGGCCTCTTCCTTGAGGGCCAATGCTCCCCAGACAGCTGCTCCTGGGTTGGACTACAACTCCCATGGTGCTCAGGGCCAATGGGGGGGAGGAGGAGAGGTGTAGTACAACCCTTGGGTGGGGGGCAAAGGAGGGGGGTGTTGAACCCCTTTCTAGGCCCTCTCTGCGCCTTTGCTTGCTGGCTGGGGATGATGGGTGGGGTAGTCCAGCCCACCCACCTGCCAGAGGCTTCCCTTGAAATTTAAATTATATTTAATGCTGCTAAATTAGGGGGCCAAAAAAAAGGGGGTTGCCTGCCAAAATATGGGGATGATGGAGTATTGTAATTTTAATTTACTTTAATTTTACTTTATTTAATTTACTTTTAATTAATTTTACTTTTACTTTAATTTATTTACTTTTAATTAATTTTACTTTTACTTTATTTAATTTTAATTAATTTAATTTTAATTTACTTTTACTTTCAATTATTTTAACTTGACCTTTAATTGTTTTTACCTTATTTTTCACTAATTTAATTTTAATTTATTTATTTTTTATTTTTGAAAAGAAATATATATTTATATTGCGAGATTTAATTTGTCGCTTCAGAGCAACTCTGCGTGGCTCGCCACGTAAATTGAATTAATGAATACGTCAATTAATCCCCCTCGGGGGTCCGGACTGGGGCTGCCCCCCCCTCCCACATTTCTTCCTCGCAATGCAGCTGACCCTCTCCCCCCCTTCTCTCTCTTTGCCCTCTTGAAGGTCAGCCGAGGGAATCGCAGACAATGATGCCAAAGCACCCGGTAAGCATTTCGCACTCGGCACCGGCCAGGAGGCCCGGGGTACGGCCGTGACGATGAACCTATGGCCTTCTCTGCAGGCATACCTCCCCCCCCCAAAAAAAGGGGTGTTTGGGGCTATTTTCACCCCATTGTCCCGTTCCGTTTTCCCGCAGCGAGCCTGACGGGCACAACCCCGTGTTGGCGGAGGGAGGATTTCGTGGTTACGACGGAGTGCTCCCCCTGCACGAGTTTCCAGATTGTAAGTGGGGTTCGGGGTAAATTGGGGATGGGGGATACCTTGGTAGGGGTCGGAGGGGCAGAAGTGTGAAGGCTCTTGGTGTGTCTGAATTGTGTCATCGTTTCGGGATTGCGACAATCCATGATTCACGGAAATCCACCCCATACAGAGAAGTAACGGGCCTCCTCCTGGGACGGCAGTTAGTCCTCGACGTACGACCACAATGGAGACCAAAATGTCATTCGTTAAGTGAGCTTCGCTCCAGGTTCCTTGCCACAGTGGTTAAACGAAACGCTGCAGTTGTTAAGTTACCAACACGGTCGTTAAATGAATCCGGCTTCCAACTTGAATTTGCTGATCAGAACGTCGCAAAACACACACACACACACACACATACCGGATCACGGCGACCGTCATAAATACGAGTCGGTTGCCATGAGTCCAAATTTTGATCTACGGGAACTTGGGGGATGTCGCAACCGTCATAAAGTGTGAAAAATGGTCCTAAGTCGCATTTTTCAGTGCCATTCAGTAAGTTCGGTCACTAAACAAATGGTTGTAAGATGAGGACGGCCTATTTTTTACAACGTGGGATGTAGGTAACCCAAAAATAATCGAATCAAATCAAAAGTTATTCTTTTCCGATCCTTTTCAACGCCGTTCCGAAATCTCTCTCCTTTTTTATTACTTCATTTTATTATAACAATTTATTTTATGATGTAACATTGCATTTTGATCCACCGCGACGCCAATTCCGCCTCGCTTCCTTGGCCCGCCAAACTTAAAAGACTTTTTCCCATCCCCGGTTCGGGAGATGCCGGGAATCGAAAACCCCGCTAGATTAAAAACGCTCAACGCCGAAGAGGGCTGCTGGTTGCCCGTCCTCGCTCTTTACACCGCCGTGTCTTCTCGCTTGTAGAAAACTATGTCGGAATGCAGCGTCACGGGTTTTGTCGAGCAAATCAACTGCGAGGTCTCCAAGACGGGCGAATTCAAGAGGTGGGTGATCCCTTTGGGATCCATTTCTCGACCTTGGCAATTGTCTTTAAGAGAGGTGGACTTCAACTCCCAGAATTCCCCAGCCATCCGTCTATGTTTTAAAGCGTGCTAGCTGGGGGGGGGGGATTCTGGGAGTTGAAGTCCATCCCACTTTAAGCATGCTGGTTGGGGGATTCTGGGAGTTGAAGTCCATCCCTATTAAATGGGGGATTCTGGGAGTTGAAGTCTACCTCTCTTAAAGTAGGTTAGATGTGGGATTCTGGGAATTGAAGTCCACCCTTCTTAAATGGGGGATTCTGGGAGTTGAAGTCCATCCCTTTTAAATGGAGGATTCTGGGAGTTGAAGTCCATCCCACTTTAAGCATGCTGGTTGGGGGATTCTGGGAGTTGAAGTCCACCCCTCTTAAATGGGGGATTCTGGGAGTTGAAGTCCATCCCTCTTTAAGCATGCTGGTTGGGGGATTCTGGGAGTTGAAGTCCATCCCTCTTTAAGCATGCTGGTTGGGGGATTCTGGGAGTTGAAGTCCATCCCACTTTAAGCATGCTGGTTGGGGGATTCTGGGAGTTGAAGTCCATCCCTCTTTAAGCATGCTGGTTGGGGGATTCTGGGAGTTGAAGTCCATCCCTCTTTAAGCATGCTGGTTGGGGGATTCTGGGAGTTGAAGTCCACCCATCTTAAAGCCTGCTGGTTGGGGGATTCTAGGAGTTGAAGTCCACCCCTCTTAAATGGGGAATTCTGGGAGTTGAAGTCCACCTCTCTTAGACACCTCTACTGTCTGACAATTAATTTACAAGTAGGTGGATTGTTGGGGTTCTCTCCCCCCCCCCCCCAATACACAAGATGCCTCCCCATGGCTGTGATTCATATCTCATCAGCAGTCCGGAGCCAAGATTCCCTCTATCTTGGCATCCTTGGCTCGGCAGGGACCCCTGAGGTCCTCTAGTCCAACCCCCTTGCTCCGGGTTTCCTCCCCCTTGGCGGAGCTGCTGTGACCGCGGCCCTTTTCTCCCCGCAGTTGCCGCTCTTTGGAAATGGAGACCCGGACTTTCTGGAGGTTTGAAGGCGCCATGCTGGGAGCCGCGGCCGTCTTCGCCCTTCTGGTGGTTTGTCGCCAGCGGGTGCTTGACGGAAAAGCCTTGGAGAAAGTGAGAAAGCAGATCGAATCGATTTAGTGTCGGTTTCGGGCGAAGTGGAGCGGGACGGATCCAGACTTTTACTTTGCCGCGGGGAGGAGCAATGTAAGCGTTGCCTCCCCCTCGTTCGGAATCCCCCTCCCTCTTTCAGCGGCACTTCCCCCCCCTCCCACGGACCGGTGTCGCTTCCAGGGGGAGGTGTCTCCCTCTGGCCTTGGGAAAACCCGCAACATTTAGGGGGGTGACCTCCCCCTCCCTGATCCTTCATCTCTGGCGGTTTTGAAATCATTCAATTCGAACTGGCTTCCCGGCTGGGAACTTCCGCCCGTTGCCGTCATGGTGAGCCCTCGCGGCTGCTGGAAATGCATCGTACGAACGGGACACGAGTCTCTTTCGTCCCTTGTACGAACCCCCGAATCCGTTTTCTCCTCCTTATGATTAAAGGTGCTCCCTTTGAGCGTCTGTACCCCAGGATTGGAGGTTGTTTTGAAGTTGCGGGTTGTGACTTTTTTGGGGGGGGGGGCGAAGCCTGTGAAGGGTTTCTTGTGGGTTGAGAATCGAGCAACGTTTAACGCCATATTTGAAGCGACACGAAAATAATATTTGAGTGGTGCGTAGTGGCCTAGAGGCGGAGCTCTGGCCTCACAATCCAGAAGCTTATGAGTTTGATCCGAGGTAGAGGCAGATATTTCTCTCTCTAGATACACTGAGAATATATCTACTGAATAGAACTCCGCTCTGGCAACAGGAAGAGCATCTGGCCAGTCGAAACACTCCGCTAGCTCCATTCAGTTGCCGAAACTCCACCCCGCAAGGGATTATGGGGCCGTTAAAAGACGATGAAAGTAATATTTCTCAGTGGAAGTTAGGTGGACTTCAACTCCCAGAATTCCCCAGCCGGCACAGCGCAGAATTCTGGGAATTAAAAGTCCGCTTATTGTAAAGTTTGCCAAGGTTGAGAAACACAGTTTTAAAACAGCTTTTGGAATAAAGGAATGAATTGAACTGCAGGGGAAAGTGTGTGTGTGTGTGTGTGTGTTGAGAACCAACCCGATCCTTCCTTACCAATTATACATCCGACCTCTGCATTCCCCCAGGAGGCTAACTCCGGTTAGTTTTATCCTGGGTTTTATCTTTTCGGAGCACGGAAGATGCCAACTGGTTGCGTTGACGACGGCTTGGGGACCGACTCCGAAAATGGGTTTCTTGTAGAATCCAGCTAGGCGTTGGAGGTGTGTATGGATCCAGACCGTAATTCCTCTTGATTTCAAATGATGTTGGGTTGTTTGGTGCAGAACAGGCCAGGATTCAAACAACAGGCCAAGTTTGAATATCTTTGGTTTATGGGCAACCTTAAATGTTTAGGGGAGCCCTAAGTGGAAAGACAGCAGGCTGCGTTTGCGTTGACCTGGTGATGCTTAGGTATTTATAGATGAATAAATTTATAGACATCGAAGCGTTTGTCTGACAGGGGCCTTGCTTCCCCCTACTCTCTTGCCCATCATCCCTGCCCTCTCCCCCTCCCCACGCGCTCCTCTTTCCCTCCCTGTCTACGATCGTGGCCCTTTGCCCCAAATCCATCAGGCGCTTCCCTATTGATCCACTGGAGGGCGAACGTCACGGCTGGCTTTCCAGAGAAAGCTGCGAAGGAACTGACATCAGAAACAATTGCCGCTCTAGGACGTCGCACTCGGTCTCCTTATCGGGCCAAGCGTTCCAGAGTTATGCTGGAACACACACAGACACACAGAGTCTTTGTTTCCAGAGGGTAAATCATCTGTGTATCAAGTACCAGATTAAGAATCACCCCAAAAGTCGAATTTCAGGCCCAGCCCAGACAGGAACAAACTCCCCCCCCCCCCCCCCCCAAAAAAAAAAAATTTGCAAAATTTTCCACCCTCAGTTCTGAAATCCTCTCCCGGCAGAAGAAAATACACTCTAGACATGCTCAGGAAGACTCCTTTTATTCCTCCCAAAGCCCGGCTCCAGGATTCTAGCAAAGGGGAGGAAGCGACTCAAGCTCTCCTCGTACCCCAACCCCACCCCACCCCAGAGCTGACAGATTGCAGAGAAGCAGAACACGAAGGTGCGTGGCGGGAGGGCGCATACGCAGCGCGCAGCTCACAAGCATTTGAGAAGGAAAGCGTTGCAGCTGGCTCTCCGGGGACAGTCGCAGAGTTTGCCGATGCGGGGGCCTTTCCGGACGGCGCAGGGGTCGCCGAAGGAGCACTGGAAGGGAAGAGGGGGGGAGGCTCAATCCCCTGTCTTTCCCCTCTCCCGCTCCCCCAGTCTGTGTAACCCCCCCCCCCAACTTTCTTGAGTCCTTTTTGCTCTTCATACGACCAGGACTTAAAAGTCAAGCAGAACAATTTGGGACAACGGCTAGGACCCGGGACCGAACGGGATGGGGGTCAGGCTAAATGACCTCTGGCGTTCGCCTGCGAGAATGAAAGATTCCGGGAATCCGGTTCTGTCGTGCTCGGATCTTAACCTATCGGGATTGTGGAGAAAGGACGTCCTTCCCAGAAAGAGGGAAAAGTTGCGTGGATGCTCCCCCCACTTAAATTGTTTCTCCCACCCCCCCATTCCCCAAATATACCTTGGGCACTTGGTTGAATTTCTTCTCCCAAGCCGAGACTTTCTTATGCTGCAGTTTTTCCAGCACTTCCTGCAGTTCGTCCAGCTGGAAGGGATCAAAACGTCGCAAACATATTTTTTGTAGTGTCTGTTTCCTGCCCCCCCCCCATTTCTCTCCCAATTCTAAAAAAGTGAGACCAGGTAGACTGCTTCTAAAGCTGGAGGCTCCACTCAGCCTCCCCACCCACCCACCCACCCCCCGGTTCAGGAAAGGCAACGAAGTCCTAAAACTGCAGCGCTCCCGAAATCAAACCAGGTTGGCAAACTGGAATTGCTTCCCTATTGTGTAATGGGCTCAATTGGGGTTAATGGGCTGGGGCGACCCCCCCCCCCTCCCCGCCCTCCCGGGGGTCTTCTTTTCCGAGTTTGGGAAGGGGGCTTTGCTGCTGGAAAAAAAAAAATCTCTACAGGCCTTTGATTCACACTCTCTGAAGTTTGTCGCCGCTCGATTCCTAACGAGAAAATGAAATATTTTCCGGTTTAAAACAAAAACCTCAATCATCCTAATTGCTAAAAGTGGATTGGAATAATCAATCAACACTACTCTTGGATTACAGCACCCATCATCCCCTGCCTAGCTGCTACCCAGAGGGCGAAAGGCTTGACCTATCTCCTGTGGCTGTGCAGCCCTGCCCTTGGACGCATGCTGGCTTAATGGTGGTCTGTTCTCCCTTTATCTTGTTTTCGGGCACCGTTCCCCGTTTTATGCATGTGGGAACGGACGCCGCCGACGTCAACCCAGGTTCCCTGCTCTGTTTCCTTGCCCTTCTGGAGCGATCCATGCCGCCGGCCACCACCCCGTCGTTCTTTTTCGGGGTTCGCTCCCCCGTAGCTCCCTTAAACTCCACTCCGTTACCGATCCTTGGCTACTCACCAGCTCCTTCTGATGCCCTGGGTGTATGTGTTTGAGCGGGAATTCCGATGTCCCTTGGTCAGCCGGCTCTCCCCGGACCAGGAAGAAGAGGCAGAGAAGGGCCACCGTGCCCCAACGGACCCCAATCATGGTTGGCGTCTCCCCGGGGCCAATCCACAAGGAGAGCAACGGCTTGGCACCAACGGGAGCTGTCTACGGTGCTGAAACCGAACTGTTCTTCGCCTGCTTCACGCAAGAAAGTCCTTCTTGCACTGTTCCTCCGGCAGCCCACGCCAGCCTCCCCGGGGACGGAGAGAGAGGGAAGGGGGGGGTGTTTAAGCGCGGAAGACTGAACCCCCCCCTTAAACCTGGTTTCCTGGGGATTTGGGCTCCTGGCAGGGATGATGTGTGTCTGGGCGGGGGGGAGTTGTGGGCGGTTGTGCCAGGCAGGGGCTGCCAATCAGGCATTTCTCCGGAGGGTTTTTTTTTCTTTTTTAATGCATTTGTAATTTGGCAGCGCTGAAAAATTAACACCGTCGACTTTGATTCATCCGTCTCTCTGGACGAGGCCCAGCGAATAAACATCCCGCCGGGCCGGAGCTGAATAATTCGTCCAATAAAGCTTGGCTTTTGATGGGCACCGCTAATATATCCCAACTATTTTGGGCGGATTAATTATTACCATTCATCAAAGCTGCAGAATTAATTGGCAGCCCGAAGCCAGCTCTGCGAGTTTTTCTTTTTTTTCTTGTTCTTGTTCTTTCCCTTTTTCTCTTTCATCTCTGGCCGAGAAAATTGCGGGAGGAGGAGGGAGGGAGGGAGGGAACGCTGATCCCCGAGCGGGCGAGAGAGAGAGAGACGTCTTAAAAAGAGGCGGTGAAGGAATACGGTAAAAAACGCCAAGCGGAGGGAAAAGGAGAGCGGGGTTTCGACAGCGGTAGACTGCTCCTGGATAGGGAGGCTCGATTTATCCCGCCCCGTTGGAACAGGTGCGATAAAGATTTGATTTGATCGGTTGGGGCCTTGCGCTTCTGACCGTCGTAGTGTGTGTGTGTGTGTTGTCTCTTCCCCCCACTCCGCAGTCACATGACCAAAATTCGGACGCTCGGCTCCTGTTTACGACGGTCTCTCAGCGTCCGGGGCGTCTTTCGCGCGATCCCCTTTTGCCACCTTCTAACCAGCCGAGTCAAGGGGGAAGCCGTATCAGCTGAACGGCTGCGTGGCTCGCTCATCCACCGCGGCGATGCCGCAGAGCAGAAAGTTGGTAAAACGAGGCCAAAACTCAATGTCTCGCTGAGCAACAGACAATGTTGTGCTCCGTTGCTGTCGTAAGTCGAGGATTGGGGTTTAGCTTACTGCAAGGAAGCAAGTGGGCGTTGGAAGCTGGCTCGATTTACGATTTGGCTTCCTGAACTGCGCCGGACGGATAAGGACATTTTTGCCCTTGCCAGGAGCTGCATCTGTTGGGTGTATTTTATCTCGTTCGGCAACGAGATAAAATTCTTCAATTTTAATATTTCTCGGATGGGCAGGCGATATGAGATATAGGTTCTTTCCTTCTGTGCTGTCTTTTGAAGGAGGATGGAGGAGGAGGAAGAGAAGGAGGAGGAGGAGGAGAAGAAGGAAGGAGGAAGAGGGAGGAGGAGAAGAAAAAAGGCAGGAAGAGGAAGAAGAAGAAGAGGAAGAGGAAGAAGGGGGAAAGGAGGGGGAGGAGAAGGAAGGAAGAGGAAGAAGAGGAGGAGGAAGGAGGAAGGAGGAGAAGAAAAGAAGGAAAGAGGAGAGGAAGAGGAGAAGAAGAAAGAAGGAAGAGGAGTAAGGAAGGAAATGGAAGAAGAGGAGGAGGAGAGGGAGGGGGAGAAGAAGAAGAAAGCAACGGCTTATAAATTGAGGATGGAAAGTTTCTTGGCGTGAAATCTCCCGGTAGGAGATCGGATGGAAGAGCCTCTCGGGAATTGCAGCTCCGGCTAATGAGGTTTCTTGGGAAAATAAACCTGAAGGATCGAGAAAGGTTTGAAGCAGACGTAGGAAGCCTCCGGTGACGTTCGGCTTATGTTAATTAAACTCCTTTGTTTCCAAGCAGGATAATTTGCTTCCTGTTGGAGGTGGGGGGGAGGGGTGGGGGTGGGGGACATGGGAGAGAATCCGGAGGGCGAGAAGACGAGAGCCAGCGAAGAACGAACGGAATTCATTAAAAAAGAAACGAAAGCCCGTGAATGATTTTTCAACCTCCATCCTTTGGGGGACATTTTGAATCTGCAACCCTCCCGCGGACTACAAGTCCCAGTGTCGTCCACCCTGACACTGCTGGGTTGTCAGGTTTCCGAAAGATGCCCTAATTAATTCATGAGCCTCGAGCCAAGTTTCAAAAGAAATCCAATCATTTATTAAGAGCACCATTTGGGCATTGGAATTCTAGCTGAACTTTACCCCGGTTCCTTCCCTCTCTTCAGTCTGTGTCATAAATCACATTCTCCCAACGAACCCCTCACAAGCCTGCTGTAGTAATCAGAGATCCAACTCTAGCTGAAAATATGCGTGAAATGCGCTCCCCCCCGGCTTTCCTCACCATGGCAACTTTATGATTTGACATGGGTATTGTCTGGTGTGTTTCAAACGCTGAGCTGTACCCCTTGAACCCCGCGCCCAATGTCTGAGACGGTTTTGAGAGGGTTAAAAGATTCGGAGAAATGGGAATCCTGGAGACGTCTTTCTCTTCTGGCTCAACAAATCTTGTTAAAGAAAACTCCGGGAATCTGGCTTGGGAAAGGAATCGCTTTGGGTTTCAGG
Organism: Natrix helvetica; assembly: GCF_964273705.1. Classification (NCBI taxonomy): domain Eukaryota; kingdom Metazoa; phylum Chordata; class Lepidosauria; order Squamata; family Natricidae; genus Natrix; species Natrix helvetica. Next base: position 2,222,747 of record NC_138563.1, read on the forward strand.
CAGCCGGCACTGTCCCTTGGATTGACTGCTGCTTGTTGGCAGTGGGGGGTGGGAAGGCCCTTTGCACATGCTCTGGGGTACCCTTTGCTGTTTGTTTTGGAACGTAAAGCTTCCCAGACGCAAAACGTTGCAGTTTATTTTTGCCGGGATGTCTCATATCTCGTCGAGGTCGGGCCTGGTGGCCTTGCCTCGCCGACGATCCTTCGGTTGGGTCTGGGGTTCAGATCCTGCCTCCTGGGCTGTCTCTCCCACTACAGGGAGGTTTTTCACGTCCTCGTTGACGCGGGTGGTACGGAGTTCGGGACGCAATTCCGCTTGAACGAGGGGCTCTTCTAGATGACGTGCGGCGGACGGTGTCCCCAGCTCCGAAGCTTCCCTTTGGGTCAAGATATTTCGGGAACGGACTGGTGGAGAAGACGCAGAGTGTTAAAATGGGGACCTTTTTCAATTCTCCTCAATTCTATTCTTTAATATTTTCTATTGTATTCTCTATTGCATGGTATTAAATATATTCTACTCCATATTCTTATTCTACTCTATTCTACTTTACTGTACTCTAATCTATTTTATAGCATTAATTCTATTCTATTCTTCATTTCAATATCCTATCCTATTCTATTCAATACATTCTATTCAATATACTCTACTCCATATTCCATAATATTCTATTCTATTCAATTCTATTCTATTCTTAATATATGTTTTAGTAATACATTTTTATTATTCTATTCTATTCTCTATCCTATAGTATTAAATATATTCTACTCCATATTCTTATTCTACTCTATTCTACTTTACTGTATTCTAATCTATTTTATAGCATTAATTCTATTCTATTCTTCATTTCAATATCCTATCCTATTCTATTCAATACATTCTATTCAATATATTCTACTCCATACATAATATTCTATTCTATTCAATTCTATTCTATTCTTAATATATGTTTTAGTAATACATTTTTATTATTCTATTCTATTCTCTATTCTATAGTATTAAATATATTCTACTCCATATTCTTATTCTATTCTACTTTACTGTACTCTAATCTATTTTATAGTATTAATTCTAGTCTTCATTTCAATATCCTATCCTATTCTATTCAATGTATTCTATTCAATATACTCTACTCCATATTCCATAATATTCTATTCAATTCTATTCTATTTTTAATATATGTTTTAGTAATACATTTTTATTATCATTCTGTTCTGTTCTATTCTATTCTATTCAATACATTCTACTCCATATTCCATAATATAATAATCCATTCTTCTTGGGACAACTATACGGACAGGAAGCGTCACGTTAGGATCGGCAAACTTGTGTTTTCAGACAAGACCGAAGGACGATGGGCTCAATGGAGCCTCCACTTCCAGAGGCACGCTATCTTCGAACGGCGGGCATTGAAAAGCAGGGAGGGGGGTGATACTCACCTCCTGACGGTTCGGGGTTCCCTCCGCTAACCTGAGACGCGCCGTAAAACGAGGCATAGGTGGGCCAGATGAAAAGGCCGAAGGAGACGAGGAGGATCTGGAGAGGAAAAGAGACGGGGATGATGGGAGCGGGAACCCCGGAGGCCCAGTGCTCAAAGAGTGAAGGCCACCTACCACAAGGCAGGTGCTGGTCTGGGTGGCCTTGGTGGACGTCTGGGTGAGGAGTCCCTGGAGCTTCTGTAACTGGTCCAGAAGGGACCTGCAGGAGAAGTTGGAAGCTTGGAGGGTCATCCCAGCCAAAGAGAGCCCTGGACACTGACCGGGACACAGCCACAGGCACGAGGCCGGCCCGGAGAACGTGGTGTCTGGAGCCAGGGGTGCATCCTGGGCTCCCAGGTTCTCCCAGGTTCTAATGAGGAAGGTCTTTCCCCAGTCTTCCTCTTCGGTCTTATGCTTTCTGGTCTCCTTCAAAGGTTTCAGGAAGGGAAGGGAAGGAAGGAAGATGATAGAGAGAAGGAAGGAAGAGAGATCATAGGTGAAAGGAAAGAAGGGAGGAAGATGGTGGAAGGAAGGAAGGAGGTTAATTGAGAGAAGGAAGGAAGGAGAATAGATGATGGAAGGAAGAAGACAGAGGGAAGGAAGGAAGGAAGATAGATGATGGATTGAAGGAAGGAAAGAAGATGGTGGAAGGAAGGAAGGAAGATGATGGATTGAAGGAAGGAAGGAAGGAAGGAAGGAAGGAAGGAAGGAAGGAAGGAAGGAAGGAAGGAGAAACCCACTACCACAAACCAAGATTATTTTAATGGCACACATGATGGAAGACATGAAGACTTCTTTGAAGCATTGACTAAAGGAAACCTCCCTCTCTAGGAACAGTCTACCAGTACAAGATCAGAGGCTATGAAAGACACGTGTTGACTTGAGGGACAACTTTCAAGAAGCCCCCTTCAAACGGTCTTCTGAAAGTAGAAACTTTGCACCTGATAAAATTGCAGGTCTTCTTCTGAGACAACCCCCTCCCCCAAGTCAGCATCTTGGGGGGCAGCCAAGAATGGACCGAAAAGCGTGGGGGGGGGACACCAGTGCCCCCAACTCACTCTTTGTGCTTCTCCAACTGTTGGACTTTTTCCTTGAGGTCCTGGTTCTGTGTGGAGCAGGCAGCCACCCTGTCAAGCAAACAGACAAGCCAACATGGGGTCTCCTTCCCAGCTCCCGAAATTCCCCGGACTACAGTTCCCATCACAACACCCTGAGCTGCTGTGGCGGATGGGAGAAAACGGAGTTTTCCGCCCCTTCCCTCGCTCCTCCAGTCGCTGTGAGGTCTCTTGAAGTTCCGACGATGACTGCCAGAAGGCCCGGCTAAGGGACCATGGATGATGGGAATTGGAGTAGCAGCATCTCCCTGTGGCTGGGGATGCTGGGTCCTGAAGAGATCCTGTTTCGGAGAGCCACAGATCCTCTTCTAACCATGATTGTGTCCGTATGTTGTGGCTCGCCAGCGGCCAGCGGAGCTGGCAGCAGATTCAGACATTGAGGAGGGTTGGGGAGGAACCTGGGCCAGTCCTGGAGTCTGGGGAAGGCTCTGTGTTGGAGGCAGAGAGGGGGCCAGGGCCGTCTGACAGTTATCAGCTGCCTTCGGCATCTGACATCAGTGGGGCAGAAGAACAGCTGGAGCCTGTTCCCAGTGTGCGCATGCGCAGAGCTGCCAGACACAAAGGGAACAGCTAAAGAACGGGTGGACTGGGGAGTAAGGCCACAGGTGGACGATGAAAGGCCCCTCCCAGAGGGAATAAAAGAGGAGCGACAGGGGAGTGGAGCTTGCAGGAGTCCATTAGTTTGCTTCATTGGTTCGGGACTCTCGGAGACTCCTGGCCAAGTTTTGCAGAGATCGGCCTGGCAGCTCTCCAAGCCAGAGAAGGTCTGTGACCGTAAATCCTCCTTCGAAAGACTTTAAAGGAGCAGAATTCACAGCAAATTAATAAAAGTGTTTTTTGTCGGGACGAGGAGTTTGCTTCATGCAGTCGGAAAAAAAACAACAACTAGGAAACATCCACGTTTCCATCTCGTCTTACCGGCTCTCCAGACCATCCAAATATTCCTTCTTGCGTCGACGGCTGTCTTGGGCAGAGTGCTTGTTTCGAATCTTCCTCCGTATTTTCTTGAGGATTCGCTCTTCCGCCTGCGGGGAGGGGGCAGAGAGCGGGGCTGAGGGTCTCCCGTCATTTCCCCGGCACGATTCACCCTCCGCGACCCTCCCTCCCTACGAGCCCCCGAGGGTGATTTTTCACTCAATTTGACCCGCCTGGCTGGTTCCCGACATCCGGGAGTTGCTGCTAATTAAACGGCTGCAGTGATTCGCCTAACGACTCCAGTGAGAAAGGTTGTAAAACAGGGCAAAACTCCCTTCGCGACCGTCTCGCTTAGTAGTGAGTGGAAATTATGAGCTCTATTGAGGTGGTTTAAACCGAGGACCTACCCCTGAAGTACAATTAGCTCCACTGCTCTGGTTAGTCTCTCTCTGACCTACCTGGTAGGGCTGTCGTCCTGCCTGTTCGACCCTCCCTCCTGCTTGAAGGCTATCCGGACAGGGGGGAAGTCGGTGGGGGTCTCCCCATCCCTTTGCCCAGCTACCCACCTGGGAAAGGTGTACGACATCGTGCAGCAAGACGCCCTCCTGGCTTAGCAGCTGCCTCTCCTCCTCCGTCAAGAGCGGGACAGGGACCTGGAAGTATTACGGAGGGAAGCTGATGAGAGGAGGAAGGAATGACCCATTTTTCCTATCACATTCCGGAGATTTCGGGGGGCTTGGAGACCCATCTGGGGGGGTGGATGATGGGGAGGAGGAGAAAGCCCTCTGAAAGCCATTAAAAACCAGTTTCAACAAAATGAAACCGAAAGCAATCCAGCGATGGTGGCCCCCGGTGGCGAAGCTAAGGCATTGCAGGGCCGCTCGCTGCACCAATCGGGACGCTTTGCGGCCGCCATTGGCTGCTGAGGGTCACGTGAGCCTTCCCAAGCCTGAAAAAAGTTTTCTAGACCCGCCCAGGAGTTGTTGTTTTTTTTTAATTAAGAAAAGCCGCCAGGCCCAATTAAAGAGTCCTCCAGGACATAGAGCTGGAAGGAAAGAACGGCCAATCCATGGCCAAAGTCACTAGTGGGCCCTGCAAGGCCAGCCCCCCCCCCCCACATACACTGATTGGCTGCTGCATTTTTTTTCTAAACTGAGGCATTCTGGGAGTTGAAGTCCACCTGCCTTAAAGTTGCCAAGTTGGAGAAATGCTAAACTTTGGCAGGAGTTTCCAGATGCAAACTTTTGTGTGTGTGTGTGTGTGTGTGAGAGAGAGAGAGAGAGAGACTGGTGTGCGCTCAAATGACTGGACTAGATCCATAAATTGTATGCCAGAATATTTTAATTTACCCCTTGATCGTATTTTACCTGCTCTGTGGGAATCTCGGCTGCATTTAAGCGGGACGTCCCATCCAAAAATTCCAGCGATGCTTGGCTCGCAGTGCAGATGGGTGGGTGGGTTGCAGGAAAGCTCCAATTTCCTGGAAAAGAACCCCGTGCACAAGTCACGGGAGCTCACTTCGTTACGTGGCGTTAGGGATTCGAACTGCCGAAATCCCGACCTTTCTTATCGACAAGCTCAGTGTCTTAGCCACTGAGCCACCGCGTTCCCTATTTATTATTATCGTTAGCATTGTGTAAAAAATATGTTAACCCAGTCAATGCATTGTCCACAAAGTATGTGCGTATGTTAAAGGAAAATTGCAAAATACACACAATATATATGTATATGTATTTGTGTTACAACCCTTGGTATGCCCAAATATGGGAGGGAACTCACTGCTCCCCCTTTCTGTCTTTCGGCTCACTGCAGGAGACCATCCAGACAGAAAACCATATTTTTAATATTGCCTTTATTTATCAGCACAAATACAACATATATATATATATACATACATACATACATACATACACACATACATACAGAGAGAGAGTGAGAGAGAGAGACGGAAGAAGGAAGGAAGGAAAGAAAGAAAGAAAGAAAGAAAGAAAGAAAGAAAGAAAGAAAGAGAAAGAAAGAAGAAGAAAGAAAGAAAGAAAGAGAAAAAGAAACGTGATTTAGATTTTGGCTCAACTCCTGTGGCCTAAATCTGATTAAAGTTTCCAATTACGCTGTTTAGGGAAACTGAGGCAAGTTTCTCTTCCCCCACCGCACGCCGGATGCTTACCAAGCGTGTTGATGTCTTCCAAGGTCCCCGGGTCGCAAAGGACCTCCAGGACGATGGTGGGCGATGGGTCGTGAGGAAGGGAGTCTCGTCTGGGACTTGAGGAAACGTCGCCGATGTTCTCCGGAGACGCCATTGAGCTCCTGGGATGGTAGACTTCGTTGGGGTTGATCCGAAGCTGTAAAAGCTCTTCTGGGTCGTCGTCAGGAAGACGCTGAAACGAGGGACACAAAACGGGTGCAAAGCAACGGATGAGTTGTTTCTCACTGCGTCATAAGTGCGAGGACTCTTTTTGGTAACTCCAAACCGTCGCTAAACGAATGTCGCACATTGAGGGCCAGATTCTGGGTCTTACCTGCAGCTGGCCAGCTGGCCAGTTCCTGGGTTTATTTGGAAGGCAGACGTAGGGATGATCTTGAAGGAGGAGTTGGACGCCGGAGTTTATGGCAGCGAGGCTGGGTCCCGAGTTCGGATCCTCGGTTCCGTCGAAGAGAATTTTGAAAACATTCGTGCTGTCAAAATCCATCTTATAAAAAGAGTTGAACCCCTCCAAAAGTCAGAATCGGAATGAGAATAGAGCCGGAAGGGACCTTGGAGGTCTTCTAGTCCAACCCCTGCTCAAGCAGGAGCCCTATGCTATTGCAGATAAGGGACTGTCCAGTTTCTTAAAAGCCTCCAGTGATGGAGAAGGAAGGAAGGAAGGAAGGAAGGAAGGAAGGAAGGAAGGAAGGAAGGAAGGAAGGAAGGAAGGAAAAGAATAGCAGAATAACAGAGCTGGAAGGGACCTTAGAGATCTTCTAGTCCAACCCCTGCTCAAGCAGGAGACCCTATGCTATTGCAGACAAGGGACTGTCCAGTTTCTTAAAAGCCTCCAGTGATGGAGAAGGAAGGAAGGAAGGAAGGAAGGAAGGAAGGAAGGAAGGAAGGAAGGAAGGAAGGAAGGAAAAGAATAGCAGAATAACAGAGCTGGAAGGGACCTTAGAGATCTTCTAGTCCAGCCCCCTGCTCAAGCAGGAAACCCTATCTATATGCCATTTCAGAAAAATACTGTTCAATCTTTTCTTAAAAACTTCTAGTGATGGAGAAGGAAGGAAGGAAGGAAAAGGAATAGCAGAATATCAACAACAGAATAACAATAATAAAACAACAAAATAACAAAAAAGCAGAGCTGGAAGGGACCTTGGAGGTCTTCTAGTCCAGCCCCCTACTCAAGCAGGAGAACCTATACATTTCAGACAAGCACCATCCAGTCTCTTCTTAAAAACCTCCAGCAATGAAGCGTCCACAACTTGTGAAGATTTAAAAAAAAATCTGAATTTTTTAAAAGGTTAATCTCCGCGCTGCCTCCAGCATTCAGTCCAGCCAGCTGAACCGGATACCGGCGTCCCAAATAATGTCCGATGAAACGATGCAACGGGCTGGATCAAAGCCCTTATTCAGAATCCCAAATTTGCTCCCTTCTTTGCGGGGTGCCAGACAGCCCCCCCCCCAAAAATAAATAAAAATCAGTTTGCAAGCAGCCCCCGGAACGCCAAAAACAGCCGGCCTAAAATCCACCAAGCTGCGAAACTTTTCAACTCTGCAAATATTGGCCAGGGACAGAGATTTGTCTTCTGAGGACATACAGACAAAAACACACACACACAAAACCCCACACCTTCCTTTTGGAGGTGTGATTTGGGAGAGGGGAAAAAAATTAAAATTAACCCTTCGCTCCCCGGTCTTTGCCCTTCTCGTTTTGCCGTGTGGGGTTGGCCAGGGAGAACAATGTCCCGATTTGTCCTCCGACAAGGAAGTTGTCGTTTTTTTATTTTTTAAAACTCGTTTCTCTACCCAGGATCTTTCATATCCTGAAACTGCCTTTCCGGGACCAACCCACGAGACTTTGGCCAATGGAAAAGGACTAAAAATAAAGGCCAGGGACTCGTAAACTTTGCCCCGAGGCTCAGAACGATAGGTTTTTTTTAAAAAAAGAAAGAAAATCTGGCAAAGGAAACGTGTTTGCACACTTAGGTTTTTCCCCCAGGGCACAATAGGCCGGGATGTAAATCCGGTTTGTTTGCAAAAGATTAATTTCCAGTAAAAATTCTAATTCGACGGAAGGCTGAGAAGGAAAAAGTGCCGGAACGTGCGGGGATGGATAGGTTAAGAATGGAAATAAAAGAAGGAGGAGAAACGGAATATTATTTGATTTGGGACACGTGGTATAACTGGTTAGAGCAAGGTTGTGCAATCTGTGGCTCCAGAGCCACATGTGGCTCTTTGGGCCCTCTGCTGTGGCTCCCTGTAGGGCACGGGTGTCCAAACGTGGCAACTTTAAGACTTGTGGACTTCAACCGTCGTAAAACGGAGCAAAAGCAAAATGTCTCACTTAGCAACATATAAACTTGGCGGGCTCCGGAAGGCGAGGAGGACTGTCGGTAAGAGCAAAGGGAAGCCGGGATGGTTGCAGCCGGAAGGAAGAATCAGACAACGGAACGATAACGGGGTTTGGAAGGGATCTTAGAGGTCATCTAGTCCAACCCTCTGCTCACCCTATGCTACAGCTAGGTAGTAAATGGGAGGCAGGATTAGGAATGGAGTTTCCTGGAAGAGGGGGGAGCTCTGACTCATTCCCCCCCTCCCCAATGCTGCAACACTGTTGCAACACGCTTTGATCTCCCTGGAAGTTTCTTTCACACGTGACGATCAATCCAGTTGAGATTTCAACTGGAAGCCACTTTTTTCTACATTGCGTCTTCCTCATTGGCCAAGGCCTGCTGTCCGTCTTGCGATTCGCCAATCGGCACGCCAGGAACAGACTTCGTGCCCCGCTTCTTTGGCACCTGGCCTCATTGGCCAGGCCTGCTGTCCGTCTGGGCCTCGGCCAATCGGCATGCCAGGAAAAGCCTTCTGGCCCCTCCGCTTTCGAACCTGGCCTTTTAAAAAAATTAATGTATTGATTTCGCCCTCCCGGCTCCGCCCCTTTCGAACCCCTTTTGAAAAGGACGCCCTCCCATTGGCTGAACGACGATTTTTTTTTCGTTTCCCGGCCGACACGCTCTTTCGAACGCCAGGCCGAGAGCCGATTGGCGGATGCAACACTGCTTTCCTTCCTCTGGTTCGGGCCCGGCCACGCCTCTTTGGAACGTCCAGGCACTTTCGGAACTGCGCGGAGTTGCGGACGCCGGTGAGTTCGGGTCTCCCTCAGAGCGTCGGTGGGAGGGAGGGGGGGACTGGGTCTCTCACCCCTTCTCCTTTTGGGGAAGGGGAGTAGGGTCCTAAGGGAGCCTTACATTCTTAATTACACACACCCCGGTGGGTTTGGATCGCAAGTCCCATGCTCCCCAGCCAGAGAGGAGGATGGTCATGGTAGTCCTGGCTCAGTAAGTCCAAGGGGGTTGGACCCCTACTGACCCCCTCCCCCTTTCCTATTGCTCTTTGAAGCAAGACGGTGCATCATCTGCTTGGTGTCCTGGACTACAGGGCCCATCATTCCCAGAGGAGGGGAAGGAGAGAGGTAGCCAGACTATCTCTACCAACTGACCCCCGTCCCTGTTCCTCTTTGGAAAAAGACCCCAGGGACCCTCCATTTCAAGTCTTGTGTCTCCTGGTATGCTGGACTACAGGGCCCATCATTCCCAGAGGGGAGGAAGAGTAGTAGCCAGACTATCTCCACCAACTGACACCCCCCCTCCTTGTTCTTATTTGGAAAAAGACCCCAGGGACTCTTCCTATTTCAAGAGCGGGTCTCCTGGTGTGGACCACAGGGCCCATCATCCCCAGAGGGGGTTTGGTGGAGCATTGTAGTCAAGCTTAACTCCTGGGAGTAACTTCATTCGTGCAGGGATAAAGGCGCTGAAGCAATTTTGCTGCCTAGGGGGTGTTTTCCTGCGGAAGGTTGGTGGAACTCATGGCCACTGGATTTATTTTGGTGGGAGAGGGGGTGCCTAACCTTGAGCCTTGGGGATTGTTTCCCGAGGGGTGGGGTGCTATGGAGCCGAGCTGCATAATTTGGAAAGCCATTTACTTAGTAGCCTCACTGAGTTTTTAATTCAAATTTAATACGGGCTGGGAATAAGCCAGGATTAATTTTAATTATTTTCTTTCTCTTTGTTGAAATGGAAGACTTTTCTTTTTAATTCTATCTATCTATCTATCTATCATCTATCTATCTATCTATCATCTCTCTCTCTCCCTCCCTATCTATCTATCATCTATCTATCTATCTATCTATCTATCTTAGCTTAAGCTAGGAAAAACAATCCCGGGATACAAAATGAGAGATTATAATTATAATTCCAAGAGAACAGAAAATTATTTAGATTAACCCCTGGGGTCAGTTTGGGTGAAGTGTACAGCCTAGAACTGGAACTACAAATCCCATATTCCTTGCTTCGATGTCAGTTCAAAGTCTGCCTGCAGAAGTCAGGTGATTAGGCTGATAGTTTTAACAGCCCATGATTAATTCAAGGATTGTCTTGTCTTTGAAGCAATGTTTGTGCAAAGAATAATTAAATTAACTTTCCACTTATCAGGCAATTCCGTCCTTTTCCATTTCTCCTGAAGTTTGCCGAGGTGTCTCTGAATAATTTCAAATTTAGTGAATTTTTAAGATCTGGCTTCTCCAAAGACAGCGAGTTGTTTACAAAAAAAACCCCAAAACAACCCACATTTATTTTTATTTATTTATAAAAATGTATTGCCGTCCCGTATTCACCGTAGGGATAACTCTTTGAGTGCCTTACAGTTAACATCTAAGCTAAAAACATAAAGAAGTTAAAAACCAACATTAAAATCAAAGGATTGGCCGAGTTTTGAACAGGGCTGGACTTTCGATTTTTAGCTAGCAAATTTATATATAATTTATGGGACGCGGTGGCTCCGTGGCTATGACGCTGAGCTTGTCGATCAGGAAGGTCGGAAGTTTGTCGGTTCGAATCCCTAGCGCCACGAAACGGAGTGAGCCCCCGTGACTTGTCCCAGCTTCTGCCAATCTAGCAATTCGAAAGCAGGTAAAAAATGCAAGTGGAAAAATAGGAACCACCTTTGGTGGGAAGGGAAAAGCGTTCCGTGCGCCTTCGGCATTAAGCATTGCTGGCCACATGACCACGGAGACGTCTTCGGACAGCGCTGGCTCTTTGGCTTTGAAACGGAGATGAGCACCGCCCCCTAGAGTCAGGAACAACTAGCACCTATGCGCGAGGGGAATCTTTATATAATTTATATAGTTTATATTTATATAAACATATTTATGAATTATATTTAATTGTAAATTACACAAGCTATAGAAATGAACTGCCTTTCCACAAATTAGTTTCCAGTTTGGCTGGGTAGATTTTGGGTGAACATTTCAGGATTTCAGCTCCTGAAAAAAGCCATTTAAATAAAAAATTTAAAAAATCAAAATTGAATAGAGAAGTAAGTCTTAGCAGCCAAATCCAAAGATAAACGGACAGACTCCCAGAGGTTGAATTACGAATTTCGACCCGTTAGCCTCGATACCCTGGGATGGATGGAACCTGAAATTTAAGGTGGAAAGGATGCTTAAAGATACACTGCCTTGAGCCATGGAAGCTCTTTTTAAAAAACCGACCTGCTTTTCCCAAGCAAAGCGGCCCGTTTGGGAGCCTGTTTTTCAAAATATCTGCCCAATTCTCCCTCTTTATGACTTGTTCTTCTGCAAAAACAACAAACCAACCAACCTGGGTTTAAAAAAAAAATGCAACTTAAGGGGAAGTGACTTTAAAACCTCGGTTAAATTTAGTTCCCGCAACTTGGCAAAATCCCACTAAGTTTGTTTTGTTCCTTTTTTCCCTCCTCCTGGCGATCTGTGTTCGCAGCAAATTAAAATAGCAAGAATTGAAATGTACTTTTTTAAATTTATTTTTTTTTAAAAAAAAAGTTTCTCGGATCCCAGACTCGGCTGGCCCGTTTCCCAGAATCTCTGCAGACTTTTCTAAAATCTAATGTGTTTTTTTTCCCCCTCCCTCTGTTTGACCTTGGGTGTAAATCAGGAGGGGTCATAAATGGGTGGGGGGACTTACCAGCTGCTTGGAAATGACAAATTACTGGAATTGGTCATTGACTCACTTTGTTTATCCCCGTTTCCGACTGCTGGCTCACTTTTTTGTTTTTTTTGAAATGGTTATTACAGGGCAGTCCTTGACTTACGACCAAAACGAATTTTTGTGGCGAAGTCATTTTTTCTTGCCGCCGTCATTAAAGCGAACCCGTCCCGTTGAGGTCGGGAAGCCAATCCTGCTTCCATCTCGCTTAAGGTCGCGAAAGGGTGACCCCCCCCCCGAAAACCGTCGGTCACCGAGTGTGACCACGGGGGGACGCCGACGACGCTGCAATGGGCATAAGTGTGAAGAACGGTCGTAAGTTAGGTTTTTCCGGTGCCGCTGTAGCTTTGGCCACTGAGTGATTGGTCGTTAGTCGAGGTCTATCTGGATTGTCAAATGATCAGATGGGGTAATGATAATAATAATAATAATAATAATAATAATAATAATAATAATAATAATAATAATAATAATAATAATAATAATGTGAAACAACTGGCCGCTGTGATACAATCGTATAATAATAATAATAATAATAATAATAATAATAATAATAATAATAATAATAATAATATATTTGGGAAGGAACACCTGATATTCCAGGAATGAAATATGTCGGGTAGTTTGCCATTTATTGTGAAAAAAATGGAAGAAAAATGCTTAATTTGGCTTTCTTCTAATAGTACCAAATACATTTAACTTATTTATGTATTTATTAACACGATTCATATCCAAACAACTCTTAAGTGTCGGCAAACCAACCAAGCCATTCATTGCACCATGATAATTTAATAATGGTGGCCTTACTTTATTTTCCATGATCCAGCCAACTTTTACGTGGTCAATAAATGAAAGCGTGAACTTCAAACTTCCAGTTTATTAACGGATCTATTTAATTCTTTTTATCTAAGGTTTGTTTTTTTGGGGGGTGGGGGGGTTGGAGTTGCTTATAATGGCTTTCCTTCCCCAAATATTCTAATAAATTAACAGGGTACAGAGTCACAAATTGGTTGGAGTGCTGCCAAATTGAGCTGGTTTGCCAAGTGTTGGTCGTAACTTGGAACGTCCGCTAAGCGAGGACTGTCGTAAAATTCTCCCCGTTCCTTCCTGTAGGCTGGCTTCTTGGGGTGTCGAAACCCGCAGCGCGTGGACAAGGCACCCCGGACTTAAAAGTGTGGGATCCGCTCAGCAAATTTTGGAGACTCCCAGATTGAAGAGGCTGTAGATTGGTGCGCGTTTGGGATGGCCGGATCGTGGGACTCGGATACGAAACTGGAGTCCAAGATGGTCTGGAACCCGTATGAGAGCACGGTGCGCTCGGTGCAGGCTCTGGAGCTGAAGCTGGGCTCCCTGGTGCTACTCCTGTTGGTGACCCTGCTTTGTGCGTTCATCCCCCTTTGGCTGTTCCGGAGGCCGGGGTCTGCCCTCAACAGTGGAAGCTTTGGTATGTAGGTTGGAGGGGGTGGCTGGGTCTAAGGGGCTAGTCCGTGACTGGTTGAATCGGGATTAAATTGGAATCAGGATTGAATCAGAATCTGAGTTGAATCTGAATTGAATCAGAATCTGAATTAGAATCAGAACTGACTCTAAATTGAATCAGAATCTGAATTGAATCTGAACTGAATTAGAATCAGAACTGAATCTGAATTGAATCAGAATCCAATTTGAATCTGAGTTGAATCTGAATTGAATCAGAATCTGAATTGAATCAACTGAATCTGAATTGAATCAGAATCTGAACTGAATCAGAACTGACTCTGAATTGAATCAGAATCTGAACTGAATCTGAATTGAATCAGAATCTGAACTGAATCAGAACTGACTCTGAATTGAATCAGAATCTGAACTGAATCTGAATTGAATCAGAATCCAAATTGAATCAGAACTGAATTAGAATCAGAACTGAATCTGAATTGAATCAGAATCCAAACTGAATCAGAACTGAATCTGAATTGAATCAGAATCCAAACTGAATCAGAACCAAATCGGAACTGAATCAGAATCGGAACCGAGTCAGAATCGTAACTGAATCTGAACTGAGTCAGAATCGGAACTGAATCTGGATTGAAACAGAATCTGAATTTCTTTTTTAAAAAAGAAAACTTTTTGGTATGAGTCCATTCCCAGAGGGACGTAGTTGGAGGCTGTTTATCCTCCAGATTGGATCCAAAGGGGCTACCGGTAAGCTACTTATCTGCTTTTATTTCAAAATCGGGCGTAAGTTTACCATTTGAACATTTAATCTTTCTTGTGGCCTTGGAAAACCAGGAACAAATAGGGGAATGTTGTTGTTTACACTTTTCAGAAACTTGTTTTTAAGAAGAGCGTTAAAAAGAAATGACGCATCATAAGCGCAGGCTCTCTGTTAAAATTTTGGGCCAGATACTGACTGATCGAAACTGCCTGGTTTAAGTTTCAGCCATTCTTGCCGTCGGCCCGAATAATTAAAAAAAACAGGAAGTTAAATATTTATTGGAAACTCCTGATCTTGAGAAAAGGCCCCCGCAAAAACATAGTTTTGGCTTCAGGCAGACAGAGGATGTCGCCTTTCCGATTTAAATAACGTTTTCCTTTTTCTTGGAGGGGGAAAAAAAAATAAGGAACTCCTGTTTGGAAAAAGAGGCGAAGGAGGGGGGGGAAAAAACGTCGCCGATAACATTTTAATTTTAAAGAAAAAGGAGATGCGAAAGAACGGCTGAAAACAAACCAGATGCTGTTGAGAACGTTTTATTTATTTTTTTCCCTTTAAAAGTTGTGTATTTCGACTCGGATAGGATCCGATCTGTATTCTGGATCTGGATATGTTTCAGGATCGGTCTCCCATCTCTCCCGCCATCTTTTTGCTATAAAAAATTAAAATCTTGGAAAAAATAAACCCACATACACAATCTAATTATTTTGCAGTTGTTTTGGAGTTGTTTTCCAGTTGTTTTACAGTTGTTTTGCAGTTGTTTTGCAGTTGGATGAGGATTATATGCAGCTTGGAAACGTCACACCAAACTATCATTCCCGGTTAATGCTGGCCAACGTTTTTAATTTCCCCCCCTCTGTCCTCCTCTGTTTTCTCCCGACAGCCCCTCAACGAAAAACCCTCAGTCTGGTGAGTTGTTTTGCCGGCGGCATTTTCCTGGGGACGTGTCTTCTCGACCTGCTTCCTACTTATCTAGCCAGCATTAACGAAGCCTTGGATGATTTACAAGTCACGGTGAGTGAGGCTGTGGAACGGGCCACCATTGCAAATCCTAAATCCCAGGTTTTAATTCCCTCTCGAGAGGAAAGCGAGCGGGAATTTGGTTTTGGAGGGTACTAGAGGACAGATTAGCAGGGGAGGCTTTTTTATTTTATTTTATTTTTAATATCTGAAATCAATGTGTGAACCGTGCGGCCCTTGGGTGTCGCACTTTCTAATGCCAATAAAACGTAATGAAATCAATAATTACGTTCAATCAAAAAGGGGAAGAGAGAGAGAGAGAGAGAAAAGAGAGAGCAAATCAGAAGAACAACAAATTGAAGGGTAGTCCGCTTCGATATTTTAATGCTACGCTTTAAAAGAAAGAGAGAAAGAAGGAAAAGCAAATCAGAACACTAAAAAAAAGGGGGAAATCATCTATCCATCATCCCTTATCCGCTTTAATACTTCGATTGCTATGCTTTTTCTATTGACTTGCCTCCCCAATTCTTCCCTTAAGTCTTTATCTCTAACTGCTTCTTGGCCGTTCATTCTAAGCACTTGTCCCACTTCTACTCTCTTTGCAGCGGGAGCGTTAGTAGAGATGGAGCAAAAATCCTAACGGTTTTCCTGCAAGTATTGCAGGAGAAACCTCCCCCTCGTTGCTTCAGCAAACGCTGTAAAAATCCACAAATTAGTGCGTAGCTTATGTGGTAGACTGCTTCTCCCCATGCAGGTTCTCTTTTAGGCATCCTGACTGGTTAAGGGGGAAGGCCTCCTTGGGATCGTTGCATTTTTCATTGTTGGCTCGCTTTTCTTTTCTCCGTGTGAGATTAGTCGTTTGTCGAATTAAAGAAGGGCAACGCTTCCAAGATATTCGAGCGTCCCGTGTAGCTGAAAAGGGGAAGTCGGAGTCTGGAGCAGGGACCTCAAATTGATGTCATCTTTTCTCTCTCCCCCGGGCAGCTCCGTTTCCCTTTGCAGGAATTCATCCTGGCGATGGGCTTCTTCATCGTTCTGGTGTTGGAACAGATCGTGTTGGCTTACAAGGATCCGTCGGGATCCCTGGAAGAGACCGAAGCTCTCCTGAGCTCTGCTTCCCATCAGCATTCCTCCCTGCAGCAGGACCAGAGTTGGCCGGAGGGATCCCAGCGGCCCCCGGCTCGCGACCGCCTGGTCAGTGAGCGTACCCACGTCCACGTCGACTTCAACGCCCACTCGGCCATCCGCTTGGTGGTGCTTTTCCTGGCGCTCTCGCTCCACTCCATCTTCGAAGGGCTGGCCGTGGGGCTGCAGGAAGATGGCACCCAAGCGTTGGAGATCTGCCTGGCGCTTCTGATCCACAAAGGCGCCATCGCCTTCAGCCTGAGTCTCAAGCTCTTGCAAGGACGGCTGCGTCCTCGGGCCGTGGCGGTCTGCCTGGTTATCTTCTCGGCCATGACCCCGTTCGGCATCGGGCTGGGGGTGGCTCTGACTGAGGTCCCCATGGCGGCTCTGTCCCGCCTCTCCCGCAGCGTCCTGGAAGGCTTAGCCACGGGAACCTTTGTCTACATCACCTTCTTGGAGATTCTGCCTCACGAACTCGGCTCTTCGGAGCAGCGTATCCTGAAGGTCATCGTTCTCCTGCTCGGATTCGCCTTGGTCAGCAGCGTTTTGTTCGTGAAGATCTGAGCCGGGGCGCGGGGCAGGTGGAGAAAAACCAGGCAGCTCCCGGACACAACTTAGCGGGAAGCGTCCAACGCCATGACGACTACCGATTCTTCCTTACAGGAGTTTGCCAAATCTTTTTCCTCAGTTCCCCCATTTTCCATTGCCAAAACTTTTCCGCTCCCATCGTTCTTGCCTTCTCCCTCTTAACGGGGCTACCGAACGCCACTTCTTGAAAAACTGAACTCCGTTGATATCCAAGCCACCCATCAAACCTGCAAATCCACCCCGGGAAGATCAGGGACAAAGATTCCCGCACGACAAAATATCCGCTCCGCTCAAACTCCAAATATTTTCCGCCGGAGTAAAATCGGAGCTCTCTGGCGGGGTTAGGACTTCGATTTAGTGCAAAACGAGACTGTTTGGGTTGGTTTAATAAATCGGGTTGGGATGTGGGGAGGGGGGGGAGATATATTTTTGGTGCCAACCATCTCGGTTCAGCTTTGGAGTGACAACCACAGTGCCTTCATTTTTCCTCCAGTGCCTTAAATGTTTGTCCGACGTGAGAAATGAGCGAATTAACCCAGGTTTTATATTTTCGAGTTTAGGATTCTGTCAACGTCTTTGAGGCTGTCTCATCCCTTGGACAATCTCAGTTTGTTTCCATCCCAGCTTCTCAACTCGGCCATCATGGTTAAAGCTCGCTCGCTCCGATGCCTTCATTTAATAGTTTCCAAGCAACACCCGGCGAAATGTCGGGCCAAATCGAGGCCCATGATGGCTGACGGAAAACCCGCAAAGCTGAGGCTGGAGAAACGAGGAAACTAACCGAGGTTGCTACGAAAGAACTTAAATCATAGTTTAGTCTAACTGGTCAGTTTTTATTAAACAAAGGTGCTGGGAATCTCGGTTAGCAGAAGAGGGGCCTTTCCTTAAACGCCTTCAAGTTTAAATTCCAAAATGCCGAAAATGCAGAGGACGGTTGCAAAAACGCCTGGAAAGCTTTTCCGTTTGAAACGAACTCATTATTATTATTATTGTTATTATTATTTTTGCGCGTGCCTGGAAAGCCGCTTCAAGAAAGACTCTTTTGTTCTTGGTTTCGAGCCTCATGAACGGGGAGGACAAAAGGAGCACGAGACGGTTATGTTTTCTGCCTTTTATGGAGTGGAGAAAAAAAACCATCTATTTAAGAGTGAAGGCCGCAAAGAGATTTCCCGCCCTCCTTTTTTACGTTTTTAAAAGTTTTTAAAAGTTTACTTTCCTTTTCTTTTTTGTAGCACGCAACGTTTTTCTTCGCCCCCTTGCCCAGGTGTGCCGTTCAAAAGCGACTTCTCCTAATTAGGATTCCCTCCGCCCCCAGCGGTCCCTGCATCACAACGTCCATCGTTCCCAGCCCGCTGGGGAAGATGGGAGGTAGAATCCGATGCATCTAGGAAATAAATAAATTGGGAGCTGTTTTGTCTTTTTTTATAGAGATAGATTTGCAAATTCTGCAGGGTTCCCAGTTTGTGATGGGGAGCGGGAGGGGGAGGCAGCTGCCTGCATCCAGAGGTGGGTGCGGGCGGGTTGCGAGGAGAGACGACAACTCCGCAAAAGGGAATCAAGCTTGTGTGTTTGCGCGGGAATTGAAGGGACAAACTGGGACTCGGCTTAGGTTAGAGCAATTCAATAAAAGCATTTTTTTTAAAAAAAATTAACTACACGCAGTTTGCTTCCTCTGCTGTTTTTATTCCTGTTGTGATTTTGGGTGGGTGGGTGGGAACAGATCCCGGGTGGATTGTGTTGTTTTTCCCCCCCAGTGCTTTCCTTAACTTGGAGATCTGGGATCACCTGGGAATCACAGGTAAATCACAGGTAGAGGTAAAGGTTCCCTTCACGCATATGTGCTAGTCGTTTCCGACTCAAAAACGCAGTGATGCTTAACAACCGGCAAGGCGGGTTGTAAAAATGGGACAAAGTGCCCTTGGCACCTGTTTCACTTAGTGACAGAAATTTTGGGCTCTGCTCCGTTGCGGCCGTAAATCGAGGATTACCTCTGTTGGGGGTTATTTTGGCGGGGAGTGGAGTGCTTGCAAACCTCAAGTTCCTAGTCCTTAGGAGGAAAATAAATGTGTATGTGTGATCTCTGAAACAAAATGTGTTATAATGCAGAATATTTTAGATAGATAGATAGAGATGATAGAGAGCTAGAGATAGATATATAGTATATATACTGTATGTATGTATGTATATATGTGTGTATGTATGTATATGTATGTATTATATGTGTGTGTGTGTGTATATACATCCATATACATATACATACATACATACATACATGTATGTATTTGTGTTACAACCCCTGGTATGCCCAAATATGGGAGGGAACTCACTACTCCCCCTTTCTGTCTATCGGCTCACTGCAGGAGACCATCCAGGCAGACAACCATATTTTTAATGTTGTTTTTTTATATTTGTGTTGTATCTGTGCTGATAAATAAAGGGAGACTAGTATAGATCTATTTCAAGCTATTTAGCTCTCAGGTTCAAATCCCAGTAAGGGTATGGCTAGCTGATGAGAGCTAAATAGCTTGAAATAGATCTATACTAGTCTCCCTTTATTTATCAGCACAGATACAACACAAATATAAAAAAACAACATTAAAAATATGGTTGTCTGCCTGGATGGTCTCCTGCAGTGAGCCGATAGACAGAAAGGGGGAGTAGTGAGTTCCCTCCCATATTTGGGCATACCAGGGGTTGTAACACAAATACATAATACATGTATTACTGGGATTTGATCCTGAGAGCTAAATAGCTTGAAATAGATCTATGCTAGTCTCCCTTTATTTATTTATCAGCACAAATGCAACACACACACACACACACACACACATGTATTGAAGACTTTTATCTGCTGAATTAAAAATTGAGAATTGACCTGGTTTGATCGCCCTCGTTTGCTGTAAATCTTACTTAATGCCCAACGGAAGAGACCCGGGGTTCAATTTAGTCTGCTCTAATTGGCATTTTGTGTGTCTCTGTGTGTGTTTCTCCTAACTCCAACTTTCAAAGGTGCTGAATTTTACCCCGCAAAAGGCCCTTAATTTTTCGGAATTTTTTTTTCCCTTTAAAAAAAAAAAAACAACCCGAAAAATTAAGGGCCTTTTGCGGGATAAAATTCAGCACTTTTGAAAGCTGGAGGAACACACAAGAGACACAAAATGCCAATTACAGCACACTAAATTGAATCCCTGGTCTATTCCATTGTGCGTTAATTAAGATTTACAGCGAACGAGGGGCGAATATATAAATATATATAATATATATGTATATAAAATATTCTGCCTTGTAACATGGGTATAACAATCCATGCACGCCGCGCAAACACACGCCCTGAATGCTTCTTTGAAAGCTGCACAATTTAATTGTGCTTCTGTTAAGACTGCTGAGATGTTTTGTTTTTTTAATGATTGTTTCGTTTGCAAAAGTCTAAGCCTGCCAGGAGAGGCGGTAGCTTCGGGCTACGTAAAAAAAACAAGTTCCTACCTCAATTAATTAAAGTTTAGTAGATTTAGATAGAGCACTTCCTTTGAAGGAAGGCTAAGCACTCTGAGCGTGTGAGATTTTAGCTTCCTTTGTGTTATGGGCAATCCTCGACTTACGACCGCAATCGGGGGAGCAGAATTCCCGTTGCTAAGCCAGGCAGTTCTTCAGCACGTCGCCTCCTGATTTTGCCGTGCCTTTCGCTGAGGCGGTTAAACGAATCGCGCCGTTGAGTGAATCGCAACACGGTCGTTAAACGAATCAGGCTTGCCCCATTGATTTTGCTGGTGGGAAGGTCACAAAAATGGTGAGCACATGAGCCTGGGACAATGGAACGATTGTTAACACACATTGGTGGTCCAAATGCCCAAATTTTGGTGTAAATAACGAGGAGCTGTTGCAAGTCACTTTTCTTTTCCCAGACTTGAGTCACTAAATGAATGGTTGTAAGTCAAGGACTCTCTCTTAATGTTGTTGTTCCATCCAAACTTTTTGCATCCGGTTGAAAAAGGGACAGGTTGGGGAGGTTTTTAAAAACTCAACTGCAACCCAAATATTGTTAAAAATGCAGTTAGCCAGATTAAAAATAAACATTTTTTTAATACATTGCCTAGAAAGGTGGGACCAAGATGCACAGAAAGTTAGTAAATAATAAGTCACTTGGTAAATAGCAGACTGTTTTCATTTGTGCAATATGTATTATATTCTGGGGACCCGACTAGATTTTCTTTTAGTGAAGGTTAAAGCAAATATATCGAAGGGGGAATAGAAAGCAAAACGGAAAGGAGAATTAAGAAGAGTGAGAAATGGCATGGAGGTGGTAGATCTCCAGGATCAGGTAGGTAGGTAGGTAGATGGGTGGATGGAGATAGATAGATGATAGGTAGGAAGATGGGTAGATGGATATATGGATGGATGGAGGTAGATAGGAAGATGGATAGATTGGAAAATGAGTGGATGGATGGATGGAGATAGATTGATGATAGATGATTGGTAGGTAGGTAGGTAGGAAGATGGGTGGATGGATGGATAGGAAGAGGGTAGATGGATGGGTAAGTGGGTAGATAGATATAAATGTTATAGACAGAATGATAGATACGAATAGATAGAGAAAGATAAATAGATGGAGAGATAGATGGGTAGATTGATGGATGATGGATGGCTGGATAGTAGATAGACAGATAAATAGACGGAAAGAGAGAGAGATGGGTAGATAGATGTAAATGATATAGAGAGAATGATAGATACCATGGATGGATAGATGGATGGATGATAGAATAACAGAATTGGAAGGGACCTTGTAGGTCATCTAGTCCAACCCCCGCCTCCCACCCAAGCAGGAGACCCTACATCATTTCCGACAAACGGATAGATATTAGATAGATAGATGATAATAAATAAATCACTTTTAACTGAATACAAAATTCATCAGATTGCACTCTAAGCTGAGAACCAGAAAGCTCAACTTAGTATAAATAGTAAAACAAAAAAAATCTATAAATTTATAGGTGGCAACCTGCCTGTCAAGTGTGCAAGGAAAAAGCACTCTGTGCATGCCCAGAGACCCGCTTAACATAACTCAGAATGGGGAAGGGAGCGCCAATTCCCCCCTCCCGTCGGGGGAAAATCCCCCCCCCAGGCCGAGAGCGCGCGGGGCCCGCCGGGAACGGGAGTCCCCGCGGGGCCCGAGGCAAGGGCGTCTGCGTCGCGGGGGGAACTCCATCTCCCGGCGTGCCCCGCGCTCGCGGGCCTCCGCCTCGGCCGCGTCCGCGCGGGGCACGCCGGGAGCGGTAGTCCTGGCGGGGCATCCCTGCCGGAGAGTCCGAGGGAGCGGCGCACTCGCTTTCCCGGCGTGCCCCGCGCGGGGCATGCGCGCGAGGGGCGGGGCGCGAGGGGGAGGGGGAGGAGGCCCTGAGGCGGCGGCGGAGCAAGATGGCGGCGGCAGCGGCGGCGGGGGGTTCCGGGGCCGCCGCGCCGGGCTCTTCGTCCTCAGGAGGCGGCGGCGGCAGCGGCGGGGCCTCCTCGTCCTCCGCCGCCGCCTCCTCGGCCTCGTCTTCCCCGGCGGCCGCCGCTTCTTCGTCCTCGTCGTCCTCGGGGGCGTCGTCGTCGTCCAACCCGCGCAAGTTCAGCGAGAAAATCGCCCTGCAGAAGCAGCGCCAGGCCGAGGAGACGGCGGCCTTCGAGGAGGTCATGATGGAGCTGGGCACCACCCGGGTGAGCAGGGGGAGGGAGGGAGGGAGGGGGCGCTTCCGGTCGGGGGCGGCACTTCCGGTTGGGGAGGGGGCTGCCCCGGGTGGGAGAGTTTGGGACCCATCATCCCCTGCTTACCCTGAATTGAGGTCTCTGGTGAGGGATGGATTCTCTCACCCATCATCCTCTGCCTACCCTGAATTGGGGTCTCTGGTGAGGGATGGATTCTCTCACCCATCATCCTCTGCTCAACCTCAGTTGGGGTCTCTGGAGCGGGCTGGACTACCCCACCTATCATCCTCAGCTTAGTCTGGGTGGGGGGGGTCTCTGGAGAGGGCTGGACTACTCCACCCATCATCCTCTACCTGCTCCCTCTCCCCATGGCTCACAGCCCTTTAGAGGCAATGGGTTCCGCTCCCATCATCCTCACCTTCTCCCCCCCTACAGTTCCCATGCTTCGGCTTCTGGCCCAGCTCTCATCTCTCCCCATGGGGGCATCTGGGGTTCTCATGCCCATCCTCCCCTGCCCAAGGGGGCACTGTGGGCCTTTACGCCCATGGGGCTGTCCTGATTGGAAATCTGGGGAGTAATGGATGTGTGTGGCAATTGCCCTTTGACCCCTTTGACTGGGGGTGGGGGGGTCTTGGTAGCCTGAGAATGTCCTTTAAGGGGGGGGTCTTATAACTGTTCTTCGCACTTACGACCGTCGCAGCCTCCTTGTGATCCTGCCGTCAAAATTCAGACGCTCGTCCTTAACGACGGTCTCAGCGTCCCTGTGTGTGTGTGTGTATGTGTGTGTGTGACGTGACCCCCTTTTACGACCTTCCTGACCAGCAAACTCAATGGAGGAAGCCAGATTCGCTTAACGACCGTGTGACTCAAGGGCCGTGATCCGCTGAACAACAGCGGCGAGAAAAACCGGGGCAAAAAACCTAACAAGCCTCTCGCTTTAGCCAGCCGGGGGATTTGGGGCAAAAGGGTGGCCGTAAGTTGAGGACTGGCCGTAAATCATGGAAGGGGGAAGGATTTCCCATCTCTCTCTCTCCTTGCACCCCCCCCCCCCCCAAATCACTATTTTTACAACTGGATCACAACTGGAATTGTGATTGTGGCGTTGTCTCCGTCCGGCACATCCGCCCCCCCCCTTCCCTCCCCCCCCCTGGGAAAGCCGGGGAGTCCCCGGGGAGGCTTCAAAATTAGCCTGGACGGAGGACGGGAAAATCACGCAGGCGGGACGCCACCATGGTCCCAAGATGCGCCGGGATTGTCGGGTGGGGTTGCAGCCGATGCCGATAGACGGGACGGCTGGGCCTCCCTTGAACGCAAGACTCTAACCAACATGGCTAGACGCTTAACCAGGGTTAACTTTCCCTCAGCAGGGTTGTTTGTTTATTTCTGTTTCTTTTTTCCTCCCTCCCTTTACTTTTTCCTTCCGTTCTTTCCTCTCTTCCCTCCCTTTGCTTCCTTCCTTTTTCTTTTTCTTTCTGTCCTTCCCTTTTCCCTCTCTCCCTTTCTCTTGTCTCCTTCCTTCCTGCTTTTTCTCGCTTCCCTCCTTGCTGGCTTCCTTAATTTTCTATTTCTGTTTTTCCTCCCTCCCTCCCTTTCTCTCTCTTTTTCCTGCCTTCCCTTTTCTTTTTATCTTTCCTTTCTCCTTCCCTCCCTTTCTCTTTTTCCTTCCTTCCATCCATCCATCTTTTCCTCTCTTCCCTTTTCTCCTTCCTTCCTTTACTTTTTCTTTCTCTCTTCCCTCCCTCCCTCTCTCTCTTTTTCCTTCCTTGCGTCCTTCCTTTACTTTTTCCTTCTATCTTTTCCTTCCCTCCCTTTCTCTTTTTCCTTCCTTCCTTCCAGCTTTTCCTCTCTTCCCTTCCCTCCTTGCTTCCTTCCTTTGCTTCTTCTTTATCTTTTCCTTCTCCTTCCCTCCCTCTCTCTTTTCCTTTCATCCTTCCATCCATCCATCCACCTTTTCCTCTCTTCCTTCCCTTTACTTCCTTTACTTTTTCTTTCTATCCTTCCCTCCTCCCTCTTTTCCTCCCTTTCTCCCTTCCTTCCCTTCCTCCATCCTCTTTCCCTTCCTCCTCTCCTCCACGATGCCCTGTTTGTAAGAAAAAAAAACCCTGATTCCTGGTTTCTTTCCAACTCCCCAAAAATCACCTTCCGAAAGAGTCCCCCCCCCCCGGTTTCTCCATTCCCCCCCTCCCCAGGTGTGGGTTCTCCGTGAGAAAAACATCAAAGAGGAGTCCTTATCTTCTTTCCCCAAACTTCAGATTTCGGGCAACGCAGCGTTTCTCCCATTCCGACCTGGGCAGGGATTGGCCGGAGCGAACGCTCTCAGTTGGGCCCTGGGTTGGTACCAGCAGGATTTTCTCCTTCCAACCCCAGCACAATTCCAGCTTGGAAAGCCCAACAAAATTTCCCGGCATCGGCGCTGGTTCAATCGCTCGCCTCCAACATTTGCGTGCAAAACACCTTTGCAATGGGGGGGGGGGGGGGGGAATTCTGCAATTGGATGCTCCAAAAACGGAAAGTTTTTTGGAACTGAAAAGGCCAAAACCTCCCTCTTGATTTTCTCTCTTTGCAACCTTCAATCCGTGTTCGTGAGGCTGCTTTTTTCCCTTCCATTCGATTTGCAAATTAAAAAGTCCTCCTTGATGAATGAATATATATATATATATATATATATATATATATATATATTCCTTTATGGAAGAATTAAATTAAAATTCGTTCGCACTGGATAGAAACCTGGATTTTCCCAAAAACCGTGCAAAGAAATGACACTTTGCAAGGACCGAGCGAGCGAGCGAGACTCTTGCAAACCTGGTTTGGTGTCCTTTTTATTTCTTTTATTTTTTGGCGATGATAATCGAGAAAGGCAGGAAGGAAGCAATGAATAATCTGAACTATTTATCATCTCGACATGAAGTGGCCCCAGAAATGGCAGATTCTAATCCGTCATCCTGTTGGACACGTGACCCTTTCCCCCCCCCCCCAAATATTCAGCGTGTGAGGTTTCAGCTTTTTTGGGGGGGAAGGGTCCTGCTTGAGCAGGCGGTTGGACTAGATGACCTCAAAGGACCCTTCCAACTCTGTTATTCTATATTCGATGGGACAGAAGTTGCCTTTGGAAGTTGTGGAACTTCATCCCTGGAAGCTTTCAAGAAGAGCCTGGACTGCCATTGGTCAGAAATTATGTAGGCTCTCCTGCTTTGGCAGGGGGTTGGACTAGATGACCTCCAAGGTTTCTTCCAACTCTGTTAACCTGTTAAATCTGTAAATTTTCATAGACACGGCAGGCAGGTTCGGTAGTTGGAGGGGACAGTCCTGAATATTTCCCCAACCAGTTCTTCCAGATTGATAAACAAGCAGAGATACCAGTCCTCGGGGCCTCTTCCGCCGCTATCTCTGGGTAGTCCGACTTACGACCGTGGTTGAGCCCCAGAATTTCCGTTGCTAAGTGAGGCAGTTGTCAACCGAGCTTCGTCCCATTTTACAACCTTTCTTGCTCCTGCCGTGGTGTTAGTACCACAGTCCTTAAGCGAATCCAGCTCCCCCCCCCCAGACGTTGCTGGCCAGAAGGGGATCGCCTAAACCCCCCCACCCCCCCGGGGGAGGACACTGCGACTGTCGTAAATACGAACCACTTGCCAAGTGTCTAAAATTTTGATCGCCTGGCTGTGGGGATGCTGCTGCGGTCATAAATGTGAAGAATGACCATTGCAACCTGGAACGGTCACTAAACGAACTGTTGCAAGTTAAGGATTAGCTGTATTTTTTAACCCTCATTTTTTCAGGCTGGGGGGCCAGTGGGGCAGCTTTTAGCCCCCCCCCTCTCCCCGCAAAAAACGCCAAAGCGTCTTTGGCGCCGACGGGATTGCGGTCTCTCTAACAGAATCACAGAGTCGGAAGGGACCTCCGAGGTGTTCTAGTCCAACCCGCCGGCTCCAGCCAGAGACCCTAGTCCATTCCAGACACACGGCGGTCCCAGTCTCCTCTAAAAAATACCCCTCGCTTAACAACGGTGACAAAACAAGGTTGTAAAATGGAACACAACGGACCCAACAACTTACAAGGGAAAAATTCGGTCTCTTGTCGTCGTCGTAAGTCGAGGCTACCTCGAAGGGTTGGGGTGCCAGGAGAGAGCATGGTAGCCTGCTTCCGGCTCTCCCCTCCCTCTGCTAGCTTGAGCCTCCGTTGCAAAAGTGTAAACACACTGAGATTGTGGCATGGTGGAAAGAATGTCGTCCATCAGCTTTGCAAAGCAGTTGGTTGCCCAGGGCAATGAAGGAGTCGTGCGGGTGGCTATGCATTGACCACTGTTCCCTACGCTTCTCTTCCCGCCTTCAGTTGCAGGCTCAGAAGTTACGACTGGCGCACAGTAGAGGACCTTACTACGGCGGATCACTGCCCAACGTCAACCAGATTGGAAGCGGCGCTGCAGAGTTTCAGGTAAGCCGTCATTGGAACAAACCAACATCCGGGGATCTTCCCTGCCATTTTTTCCATGATGGTTTTGCTCTTCTGCGTGGGGCTTCCTGATTGGCCGGAGGGGTTTAGCCCAGGCTGCCACCTGACCCAGATACAATCATTCATTGGCACTCCGTTTATGGAAATTGACACACGGTGTGCTGCAATTGACACATAATTATTGAAATTGACTGCACAATGTGCTATTGACTGTGTATTGGAATTGATCCACCAATGATTATTTTTTTTAAGTTTTTATTTTTAAAATGAACACAAACAGACCAAAAACAACAAACACAAAACCCTCTTCCATTACAAATTGTAGAAAGTGTGAGGGTTGAGAATTGATAAACAAATTATGGAGGTTGACCGAAAATTGTTGAAATTTGACACATGTATTGGAATTGACACACAATTGATTGAAATTGACACATATGGTGTAATTGATACTGAAATTGATGCAGGTTGCATTGAGCTTGACAATTATTGAGATTATTGAGTACGATTGAAATTGAGACATAAATTATTGAAATTGACACATAGGGTAATTGATATTGAAATTGATGCAGGTTGTATTGAACCTGACAATTATTGAAATTATTATTATTGAAATTGACACATAAATTATTGAAATTGACACAAATTATTGAAATTGACAGACGGTAATTGATATTGAAATTGATGCATGTTGTATTGAACTTGACAATTATTGAAATTATTGAATATTATTAAAATTGACATAAATTATTGAAATTGACACAAATTATTGAAATTGACACGTACAGTAATTGATATTGAAATTGATGCATGTTGTATTGAACTTGACAATTATTGAAATTATTGAGTATTATTATTGAAATTGATGCATAATTTTTTGAAATTGCCACACAAATCATTGAAATTAATGCGCAGATTATTGAAATTGACACCCATGTATTGGAATTGACACACAAGTAGTTGGAATTGACACACAGGAACAGGAAATTCCTATTCCCCAATTTTGCAGGCCCCGCTTCAGATTTTCACAACTTTCATAGATCCCTCTTGTGCATTGCCTCTCTCTTTTTTTCCCTCCAGGGTCCCCTCCATTCTCCTCTGGACTCAGCCCGGGGCACGCGGCATCACGGCCTGGTGGAACGAGTACAGCGGGATCCCCGCCGGATGATTTCTCCACTGCGACGTTACGTACGACAAATATCCTTTCGCCTCGAGATGGCTTTTTCTTTCCCCTTTGCTTGCTAGGCAACACAACTCTAGCCACCCCGAGACACACCCTTGGCGAGATGGGGTGGGGACGGACATAAACTCATACCGACATTGGGCTGGAAGTTGTCCAGGCATTGAAGAGCAAAAGGATTCCCCTTTGGGATTCAGCCTACAACGAGGACTTGCTGGTGACCCACAACATTGTGTCTTCCTTAACTCCCCCATCACATCGACAGTTCTCCTTACAGTCCGGCGTACTTATCCCCTCCTGCTGAACCCAGCTGGAGAAGGTGAGTCTTTCTCACACTTTACATACAGAGCAAGCCACTGCTATATAAAAAATGAGCACACCTCCTTCCCTGTTAGCACTGATGCCGTTATCTAGTTCGGTAATGAAACGTCTGCAAGAAATCAACCACGTTTAGAGAGCACCAAGGACCCCACAGTCCTCCTGCCCCTCCTCCTCTTTTTCCATTCTTTCCACTCTTTTCCCTGCTTCATTTCACACAAAAAACCCTTCCTCCTAACACTGACGATGTTACCTAGTTGGGTCATGAAACGTCTGCAAGGAAACCACGAAGCTCAGAGAGCTACCATCCATTGCTCTTCACTTTTCCGCCCCACGGTCTTCTCCTTCCCATCTGTCATTTACAGGTCATCCTCCATTTGTGACCACAATTGAGCCTTGCAGTGACGGTCGTATGTCATGACCATCACAAAGCATATCGCCCATTTATGACCTCGCTATTTTGTCTGACGGCTCTCAAATTTCCTTTCCCAAGTTTGGCCCATTTCGGGAATATATTTGGGTTGCGGAAACGGAGGCGGCCACCAGAGGGCGAGAGAGGGCTTCGGGGAAAGCCCCCTCACCTGTGCTGCTGCCCACTAATGGTAGCCGTGTGGAACTGCAGCCCAGATTTACAAAGTCTAGGTGACGCCGGAAGGCAGTTTCCCCACAACCTTGGAGTAACTCCCGGTGTGTTTTTCGTTGCAAAGGACGATGCCTTGGGGTAATTTCCCGGTGGAGAAAGAACGTTTGTTTAGACTGCCTGCCTCCCTCAACAGGTGAGTCCTTTTTCTCATGCGGTGTTTCTCCCCCCCCCCCCTTGAAATCAAATGTTTGGTTCCCGCCAGTTACCGTATTTTTCAGAGTATAAGACGCACTCCCCCCCAAAAAAGCTGTGGTTCTTTCCTACATGGCCTAATACAGAACAGGGGAGGAGGGAGGTACTGTCACTCTCCCCCTCCCCCTTTAAAAGGGAGCTGCGCGTAGCCTTAATGAGGGGAGGGGGCCACTGCGTAAGGTTTGCTCCAGGTTGCAAGCCTCGAAACGCTGGGCGTATGTTTTCACGATCACGAATCGAGGGCCTTTCTGCAGTCCTAGGAATTTTTTTTTGGGGGGGGAAATAAAACGCCCCAGGCACGTTCTCTTTTGATCTGGTTTGCCTTCTGTTCTCTCTCATGTGGGCGCATACACACATACACACATCCCTCGGCTGCTTTCTTCAATGCACAAGGCCACGGAGGAGGAGGAGGAGGAGGCCGATTTGATTGCAACTGAACAATGAGCCTCATTTTGTTCCATTGGAAGAACTGCAGCGGCCGAGGTTCCTCCCCCCCACCCTCCGTTTTGTCCACACACACCCCAGACATTGTTTAAAAAAGATTGGGGTGGAAAGGGAGTATGAAAGAAAGAGAGAGAGAGAGAGAGAAAGAAAGAAAGAGGAGAGAGAAAGATAAAAAGAAAAGAGAAAGAGGTGAGAAAGAAAGAAAGAAAAAGAGAGAGAGAAAGAAAGAGACAAATATGAGAAAGGAGAGAAAGAAAGAACGAGAAAAAAGAAAAGATAAAGAGATAAAGAAAGAAAGGAGAGAAAGAGAAAAGAAAAAGAATGAGAGAAAAAAGAAAAGATAGATAAAGGGGAGAGAAAGAGAAAGAAAAGAAAAAGGAAAGATAAAAAAAAGAAAGAAAAAAGAAAGGAGAGAAGGAAAGAGAAAGAAAAAAAGAGAGAGAAACAGTAGAGAGAAAGAAAGAAAGAGGAAGAAAGAAAGAATCGGCCTCTCTGACAGCTTTGTTAACATGCAACCTCTCCTCCTCGTGAGAAGGTCATGTGATTCCCCGGGACACCCCAACCGTCATAAAGATGAGTTCGTTGCCAAGTTTGGATCGCGATACCGCGGGAGGGGGGGATACTGCCAACGGTCGCAAAGTGTGCAACAGCGCTAAGTCCCTTTTTTCAGCACGGCCGTAACTTCGAACAGTCGTAAGTCGAGGACTAGCCGTATCAGGGTTTCTCACAGCTCAGATGGAGCCAGATTTGAGGAAACCTCCAATCCGTCCACTTTTATTCTTTTAATTCCGCCTTTTCCTCTTTCGTAAGTAGAACGAATTCGGACTCCGCCCTTCACACCAGTGTGATGAACCCAAACCACAAAGCGCCTATCTGGGACCCTCCCAGGGGGCCCCCCCGCCCAATCGCAAGAGAGGTGAGTGGCTTACGGGGGGGCGGGGGGCGTTATCACGCCATCCCGGCACGGGGTGGGTCTCGCGAGAGGCCGAGGTGGGGGAAAGTCCACACTCTGGCTAGGATTTGGGGTTCCTTCGCTGGGATTCCCCTTCTCCGTCGATCCGAGATGATGGTTTAATGGTGGCTTAATGGTCCCGTGGAAAGGACAAGCGGCTGCCATCAATAGCTTTGAGGGAAGAGCAGTTTGCCCAGGATTTCAACTCCCGAGAAGCTTTGGGGCTTGGATTGGGGTAGATTGCAAGGGTGCTATAAGAAATATAATTTTAGGTCATTTTACTCTATTTTACATCTTTATGTATTAAATTGTTCCGTAGTATAAGTTGCATTCGACCCTATGCTCATTTAAATTGTTTGTTATAAGTTTATTGGTAATATGTGATTGAACCTGTACGTTGAAAGATGGCGGGGGGGGAGATAGATAGATGATGATAGATAGATA
>NC_138563.1:2253830-2298382 GCF_964273705.1 Natrix helvetica
GGGCACAATGAGAATTTATCTGCCGAATATAACTCCTCATTGCTGACAGGGAAGGGCATCTGGCCAGTAAAACACTCCGCTCCATTTTAGTTGCCCAGACTCCACCCCGCAAAGCATGATAGGGGCCGTTTAAAGAAGACATATACCGAGACCTCAAGCCTTTAAGCCCTCTTTCTCCAGAGTTGGCCACTTGAAGAGGGGTGGACTTCAACTCCCAGAATCCTCCAGCCAGCCGTGGGAATTCTGGGAGTTGAAGTACCAGCCCTCTTCAAGGAGCCGGCTGATGAGAAGCCCTGATTTTAACCGTAACTCAACAAGGTTTCCTGCTATCTTCTACATTTTCTTCTTTTCCTCCTTTTTTTTAAAGGTTACCTAGATACGGATACGGATAGCAAAGGTAAGGAAGACCCTTCCTCTTTAGCCCCCTCCCCCCCTAAGGTCTTTGCCTTGCAATTTTAGGGGATCAGCATTTGCTTCTGAAAGTGGGGATTTTATTCTTAGTTTGAGGAGTGGGAAAGAGCGAGAGGAGGCTGTAACCTTCTCTCCCCTGGTCTCTTAAAACTCTTCTCTTCTTTTTTCTCTTCTCTCTTCTGGACCTTTTTCTGTTTCACTTTACTTCTCTCTTTTCCTCTTCTCTTTCCTCTTTCCTTTTTTCTCTTCTCTTCTGGTCTCTTCTTTTTCTCTCTCTACTCCTCTTCTCTCCTCCCTTCTTGTTTTCTCCCTCTCTTCTTCTGTTTCTCTTCTGTCCTTTCCTCTCCTCTCTTTCTCTTATCTTCTCTCCTCCTTTCCTCTACTCTCCTCTCTTCTTCTGTTTCTCCTCTCCTCTTCTGTTTCTATTATCTTCTTTTCTCTCCTCTTCTGTTTTCTCTCCTCTCTTCTTCTGTTTCTCTTCTCCCCTCCTTTCCTCTCCTCTTCTCTTTCCCTAAAACTCCTTCGTGGGAAGTGAGGCACCCCCCTGACTCTGCCATCTCTTCCTCCTGCCAGTGTTCCTTTTCCAAGTGCCTTCCATTGAAGAGAGCCTCCTGGACGACGGGAAGCAGTCGCTGAAACCTTGGGACACCAAGAAGGTGGGTGCCAGGGCCTCTCACTGGCTTTTCTGGCATGGCCCCATCGGCTCCAGATGCCAGGCCTCGCCACCTCCCACGTGGCCTCTTCTACCACGTGCCAAACCCCTCCCCTTCCCCTCTTCCCCGCTACCCGATAACGGGCTATTTCTCTTCCTCAGCTCTCCTCGTCTTCCGCCCGTCCCCGATCCTGTGAGGTGCCTGGAATCCAGTGAGTAGAAGCGGCGTTCTCGTCACAATGTCGGAATAGAATAGAATGGAGTAAAGAATGGAATGGAAATTAAAATGGAATGGAATATAACAGAATAGAGAAAGAATAGAATAGAATATAGAATAGGAAATAAAAATAGAATAGAATATAGGAATGGAAATAGAAATAGGAATACAATAGAGTAAAGAATAGAATGAAATAGAGTAGAATATAGAATAGAATAGAATAGAATAAAGAATAGAATATAGAATAGAATATAGAGTAGAACAGAATATAGAATAGAATAGAATATAGAATAGGAAATAATAATAGAATAAAGAATAGAATAGAATAAACAATAGAATAAAGAATAGAATATAGAATAGAATAGAATATAGAATAGAATAAACAATAGAATAGAATATAGAATAGGAAATAAGAATAGAATAGGAATAAAGAATAGAATGTAGAATAGGAAATAAGAATAGAATAAAGAATAGAATAAAGAATAGAATAGAATAAAGAATAGAATATAGAATAGAATAGAATATAGAATAGAATATAGAATAGAATATAGAATAGAATAGAATATAGAATAGAATAGAATAGAATAGAATATAGAATAGGAAATAAGAATAGAATGTAGAATAGGAAATAAGAATAGAATAAAGAATAGAATAGAATAAAGAATAGAATAAAGAATAGAATAGAATAAAGAATAGAAAATAGAATAGAATATAGAATAGGAAATAAGAGTAGGAAATAAAAATAGAATAGAATAGAATATAGAATAGCAAATAATACGAAATAAGAATAGGAAATAGGGAATAGAATAGAATAGCCTAATGTTAACCTAATCCAATCCTTTTCTTCTTCTTCCTCCTCCTTCCTCCAGCATCTTCCAGTCCCCCGACCAGCCTGCCAACTTGCCTCTCATCCCGTCCAATCTCAACACGGGAGGCTCCCTGCCCGATCTGACCAACCTGCACTTCCCTTCCCCGTTGCCTACGCCCCTCGACCCGGAGGAGTCGGCCTATCCCAGCCTGAGCGGCGGAAGCAGCACCAGCAACCTGGCCAACACCATGACGCACCTGGGTATCAGCGGCGGGATGGGCCTTGGCCACGGCTACGACCCTCCAGGTACCGGTCGCTGGGGGGCGGGAGGGGCTTCTTATCCGACAATGTGTTGCCGGGCTTGGAGATATATATTTAGCATGCAAGGAGAACATGACCGAAGAGAAGTTTGAATCTCTAGCTTTTCCAAATTTTATTTCTCCCCCGCCTCCCAAAAAAACCCCATGAGATTTATCAAGCAGGATGGATTGTCAACCCGATTCGTCTCGTTCGTCCGTTTCCACCTGGGACAGCCCGACGGCAGGTGCCCCTATCCATCTTTTCATATGTCCTGGCAGATGTTTGGCATTTTCTTCTTTGTGTGTTTGTGTGTGTGTGTGTTTGTGTGTGTGTTGTACGCATGTGTCCAATCGAACCGTTTCTCCACCTCGGAGGGAACGAGGGTTTGCCGTTTGCGGGAGAGGAGACGTTGCCCGAACTCTCATCGCTCCGCCATCACAGCCGGAAGTCCCTGGCGGCCGTAATAAGACACAATCGGCTGTCTCGTGTGTGTGTGTGTGTGTGTGTGTGTGTGTGTGTGTGTGGCTTTTGGTTGTCTCATGGATTTATCGTTCTTTTTGTTCTCATTTTTTTGTGTCCACGCAGGGTTGTGTTCATCTATGCAGAGCTCCCTCAGTAACCCCTGCCTCCAGTCCTCGCTTAACGCCCCCGCCCTGCGCCCGGCGCCCTCCCCTCTTGGCGGCCAGTCCATGCCTTCCTCCCTCAGCACCCCCTCGCTATCCACCTCGCTCAGCAACCCCTCCCTCCCCACCTCGCTCAGCGCCCACGCGATGCCGCCCGTCCCGGCTAACCCCCGGCTGCCCCTACCGCCCCACCCACACCACCAGCCCCCCCCTGGCTTTGGGGGCCCGGCCTCCTCTTCCTCCTCTTCCTCCTCCACCGCTTCGTCCCCGGCCGCCTCCTACACCCCTCTGAACGCTTCCCCCCGGCGCAGGGTCCCCCTCAGCCCCCTGACTCTCCCCATGCCTGGAGATGCGCGACGACAACACCCCAAACAGTTTTCGCCAACTATGTCACCCACATTGTCTTCCATCACCCAGGTACGCACTCGGGAGGTGGAGGGAGGAAGCTTGTGACGGGAGCGTGTGTGACCCCCTCCCCTTTGTGCTCACACCCGGCCTCCTCTTTTTCCTCCTTCCCTCCCTCCTTCCTTCCCTCTCCCCCTTCTGTGTGCTTCACTTTCTTTTCCCATCTCATTTCAACTTCCGTAAACCTCCCCCGTCTCTTCTAAGGATCGCTTCCAATTATTTCTTCTCCCTTCCGGTCCCGGTATCTCGAGGTAGGTAGTCCTTGACGCGCAGCCACGATGGAGTCCGACACGTCTGTCGCTAAGCGAGACAGCGATGTGGGAATTGACGACCTTCCTGGCCACAGTTGTTCAGAAACCTTGAGCTCCATTCTGCTCGCAAATCAAGGATTACCTATAATCCCTCGGCGGTTGGAGATGCGGGCAGGGGTTGAGGTGGGCCGGTGGGCCAGCCACATCCATCTTAAGACCCATGATCCCCTACCCTGAGAGTAGCAAGTGGGTGTAGCACAGGGGTGTCAAACTCGATTTCATTGAGGGCCACATCAGGGTTGTTTGACCTCGGGGGGCCAGGGTGGGCGTGGCCAACTCAACATCACTCGTGCCCTGGGCAGCTGTAGTGGCCCGAGCACTCTGCCTGAGGTAACAGACTCCCGAGTTCCGTTTTCGGCTGCGACAGCCTCCTGCAATCCTCTGCCAGGAAAAACGGAGATCCCCGCGGCTCGCACGAGCTCTGTTTTTGCTGGCAGAGGCACCTTCGTTGCTTCCAGGGCAACAAAAGGTGGGGCAGATCTCAGCACCCCGTGGGCCGGAATCGGTCCCCGGGCCTCGAGTTTGACACCCTTGGCACAGCAGGTGTGAAGAGTGCCTCCCTCCCTCCCCAAAGGAGTATGTCGCACCCACCCGTGACGGTCCCCCTTTCTGACTCTTCCCTCCCATCTCCAGGGGGTACCGTTGGACACCAGCAAGCTCCCTGCAGACCAGCGGCTTCCGCCCTACCCTTACAGCCAGCCAGGCGTGCTCCTTCAACACAGCCAGAAGTCCCAGCACCCGGTGCCTGGAGGAGTCCCTACCTCTCCTCAAAACCGCCAGTCGTCTCAACTGCCCTGTCCCTACCCGACGCATTACCAGCCTAATTCCATGCTCCAGCACCAGCTCAACCAGCCGTTGAGTGACTTCGGCTTTGGCAACGTGAGTTTCATTCCCACTTACCGATTTCCCAGGCTCATAGGGGCGGACGTAACGGGGGGGAGGAGCCTTGGGAGGCCGTGTAGTCTCACCCCCCTGCTTGGTGCTTAAGACAACCCTCCTCCGACGGGACGTATGCATCTTCTCTTCCCCGCAGTTCGACCAGTACAGCTTTGTCGACAACATGACGGGAGGTTTTGCCTTCAACAGCAACTCCTTCATGGACGACATGGGTGCCTTAAATTACTCGCCGAGCGACAACATGGGACCGCCGGTGGGCGGAGGGGTCGGCCACTGTAGCAACAGCACCGCCATGAACGATCCCCACTTACTCGGTCGTCAGAACCTGAGTAATTGCAACCGTCACGGTCCCATTCCTAACATCATTCTCACAGGTAACGGTCGCCGGCTGGTTCGCAGCGGGTGGGTTGACAATGGGTGAGGTGCGTAGAAGTAGCCGCCTTCAGCTTTAGAATGGACGGCTCCCACATCAAACGAGAGATTTATCTCGGGATCTTCCCAGCCCCCTCCCCCCCCCCCCGGTTGTTCCCAAAAGATCAAACGAGATTTGGGAGCGCAGTTTGCTCATCTGGTTAGGACGCCGAGCAGGGTTGCGTTTGAGACCTGGTTGCTGCCACGCGACAGGATGAGTTCCCGTCCCTCACTCCAGCTCCTGCCGATCCGGCAGTTTGAAAGTAGGGGAACCGCGAGTAGATAGATGGGTTCGGTTCCAGTTCAGTGGGCAACTTCACAGGGACACAGAAGGAGCCCCCGACTGGGCGTCCTCCCGGGCAGTGGGGAGGTCAATTCTTTCAACCCGCTTCGGTGCTCCTGACCCAACTGCTGTAGCTGTAATAGTCGGATGGATTAGGATTCTGCATCCTAGCTCTTTGGACCGCGATTTCTGCTTGCAAAGGGGTCCCGATTGGCCTTTCGTTCCACGCCCCGTCATGTAGCTGTGGGTCTTTTGATTTTCCTTTGTAGGGGATTCCCCGCCTGGCATCTCCAAAGAAATCGCCAGCGTCCTGGCGGGCATGCCGGGTTTCGAAATGGACGCAGCTTCCCTGGGTTTGGACGAGGATCTGAAGATTGAGCCGCTAAGCTTGGATGGACTCAATATGCTGAGCGACCCTTACGTCCTGCTGACCGATCCGTCTGTCGAAGACTCCTTCCGCACCGACCGGCTCCAGTGAACACGAGGGGTGCCCTGAGCCCCCGCCCACACACCACCACCCCGACCCCGGCTGGGACAGCGGGACCCTCACGAGCCGTGGAGAATCAAACGGGGCTGGGCCGCGCTGCCAATCCTCGGGGACCCGATCGAGACAGAGCGAACAATTCGCGCTTTGCTTCCTCCCCGTTTCCCAAACGCCGCGTTATCCCTGCCCCACCTGGGGAGACCCCTATAACTTCAGTAGCTTGAACGCTTCCATGCTTGGCCAAGAGGCAGGCCCGGCCCCGGGTTCAAGGAACTTGAGCAGGAGCAACGAGACAGCAACGAGATAGCTGCCCTTTCAAACCCACCCGGTGTCAGATGGACCGGACGAGCAGACGAAGCGAGGAGGGGAGCTCCTTCCCAGACGTATCCGGGTTGGGCGAGATCAGGGGGGTCACCTTCTGAACCCCTCAAAACAAGGAACGGGGCGATGCGAAAGCATCTCGGCCATCTTTCGCCCCGCAACTCTACCTGTGTATCGTTTCCAGACAAGGTGGCAACCGGAGGGAGAGAAGAGGAGAGAGCATGTCAATCATTTTGTTATTGTTTTCCCCATCACCCTTAATTTTTCTCGCCGAATCGATTTCTTGCTCTCTCTCTTTTTTTATTTTTAAAGAATTCTGTACATAACCCTTCCTCCATTTCCTTTTCCTCTGTCCCCTCCTCTCTCTCTCGTTCTCTCTTTCTCTCTCTGTCTCAAAACTGCCGTCTTTTTTTCACCCTGGAGAGATGAAGAAGAATTAATTTCTAGTTAAGGCACTTCTAACTTTTGCATTCTTAATTCGTCGGATGTCGAAGACCAGCAGCCGAGAGCCGGGGAGGGGTGGGCTGGTGAGAGGACACCCCACCCCCCAATCCGGGTCGGCCATTGGCCCGGCTCGTCGCCTCCTTCCACTTCCCTTCCCGTTTAGAGGAGGAGACGAACCAGAATGATTTTATTATTATTTTTTAAATACATGTGAATTACCATGATTTCCCGCTCTTATGCGTCCTCTCTCGCACCCTGATCTATGCCAAATATATTGACAGCAAGGCAGTGGTTAACAGGTCACAACCTCTGGGCGCACCTGTCTTCCGATTCCGCAGAGGTGTCTTATGTATACAGAGCCAGGCTACCACGGAGAGCAAGCGAGTTTTTGTTCGTGCCGGCCAGTCTACCTCGGCCCCTTTGGAGGGCGACTCCGTTCCGTCCATCTCGTCTTCCCAGCCAGCTTTTGAGGCAGGTCAGTGCTCACTTTGGAGGTGCGGTGGTGGGCTTCCCCCCTCCCTGAATGCCCCCATATTTAACGACGGTGAGTCGAAAATCCCGATTCGGCTCCATCCCAAGACCGCAACGACGCGAGGACATTCTTGAGCATGGGCAGAGAGCTCGGCCATGTAGCCACAGCACAATTTCAGATCGGCACGCTTCCCTTCATTTACTCCAGAGGGCGGGACGGATCGATTTGGCTTATAATTCCCTTCCCGATAAATCCAGAAGTGGATTTCCAGCAATTTTGAATAATATTTCCCTAATCCCGTTTCGGGTTTTTTTTTCCTTACGGGAAGAAGGCTCTGTTTTTTCCTGGGGCGCTTCCTGATCTCACAACCGGGTTTGTCGTACCAGCTCTTGTGTGCTAAAGAAGGTGTGGCCTTGCACAAAACTCTAGCTTGTTCGATCAGAGTTTATTGAGAGCGCCCGGCTCTAAAACGAGATTTCCAGCCGTTTTGGAGGGGAAAAAAAATACCCTACTAATTCTGGTTTTTTTGTTCAAGGGGCAGAAATGTTTTTCTGTCGCCAAAATTTGTCGTCCCCGAGAAGAGGTGTGATGGGCTTGTGCAAAACCATGTTTTATTCAACCAGGGTTTATCGAGGGTGTCTCCCTGGTTCTAAAGGGGAATTCCATTAGTTTTGGGGAAAAAAATACCTCCCTAATTCAAGGTTTTTTGTTGAAGGGACGGAAAAAAGTTTTGTTCAAGGGACCGAGAAGTTTGTGGTTCAAGGGGTGGAAAAGTTTTTGTCGCTACAAAATTTGTTGTCCCAGAGAAGAGGTGGTGGCCTTGCACTAAAACTGCTTTATTTGACCAGAGTTTATCAAGAGTGTCCCCCCCACCCCACCCCGGTGGTAAAACGGGAATTTCCATTAGTTTTGAAAAAATATGACCTCCCGAATTCTGTTTCAAAGGGGAGGATTTTTTCCCCTCACAACAAAATTTGTCGTCCCAGAGAATAGAATGGAATGGAGTAGAGTAGAGTAGAAGAATAGAATAGAATAGAATAGAATAGTAGAATAATAGAATAGAACAGAACAGAACAGAATAACAGAGTTGGAAGGGACCTTGGAGGTCTTCTAGTCCATCCCCATGCCTATACAAGAAGAGGTGGTGGATTTGCACAAAACTATGATTTATTTGATCAGAGTTTATTGAGACTGTGTCCCGTCCCCCCGTGTCCCCCCCACCGACTCTCAAATGGGGATTTCCATTAATTTTGAAAAAAATACCTCCCGAATTCTGGTTTTATTCAAGGGAAGGAATTGTTTTTTTCTTACGACAAAATTTGCCGTCCCGGAGAAGAGTTTTGTGGCGGGTTTGCAGGAAACTATGGTTTGTTCGATCAGAGCTTACGGAGTCAAGTCCTGTTGGACTCGGACCATGGAGGAAACGAAGCCCCCCACCCTGGTCTGCGAGACACTCCCCCCCCCTCAACCTGAGCCATTTTAACCTCTATGGGACTGGGTGGCGGTCTCAGAGACAGAGATGGGTTTCAGAGAGCGTGATAAAACGTTACAAACGGAGGACTTAGGCTGGGGCGTAGCGGGAAAAACCTTCCGGAGCATCCTTCAACCGTACCAGTAGTCCTCGATTTACAACGGTTCGTTTCGCAACCATTCAAAGTTACGACGGGGCTGTTCAACTGTTTCTCACAGTTCAAAATCTTTGCATCATTTCCCCTGATCCGGCGGTCAGAATTCAGACTCTTGTAAACCGATTCATACTTATGACCGTGGCTTTAGTCCCGCGGAAGCCCTCTTGCGACGTACCGACCAGCAAATTCAAGGGGGGAGGGGGAGAGTCGTATTCACTTAACAACCAGGTCGCTGACTTGTCGGCTGCAGTGATTTGCTGAGCGGCGGCAGCGGCGAGGAAGGTCGTAAAATGGGGCGAAACGGACTTGACACCGTCCACCTTGGGGTCCCCTTGCGGCCGTGAGTCGAGGGCTGCCTGCGTTGGGTGAGTCTCGGCTCTTGGGTCGCTGTCAACTTGATTGATAGGCCGTCTCGATTTGAAAGGAGTTGAAATCATTTTAATAATGATTGAATTATATTTTAAAAAATTGTGAATGGGCCGTGGGAATTGGGAAAGGGGGGGGGCAGCCCCAAAGGCTGCCTAAAGCCATTTTTCCCTGCCAGAAGCCTTTCTGTAGCTTTTCGAAACGCTGTTGGAAATCTGAGGCTGAAAGGGAACTCGGGAGGTGGTCTAGTCCAACCCCCTGCCCGAGTATAGGAGAGCCTATGCCTCTCCTAGCAAAACACCCTCCCGACATGGTTTGAAGCCCGAAGTCCTCCCCGCCTCACCCCCTTATCTACCCGAACAGCTCATCTTTGGCGCACTGCTTTCCTCAACTTAGCGACCCTTCCTTTAGTGACCGTTCCACATTTGCGACGCTACTGGAAAACGTTCAACCCAATTGTCGTTTCCCTCCCTTACCCCCACTCCCCCCCGGGCTTCCCACAATCAGTTGGATCCGAACCCTCCTTCACTGTGATCTGAGTCAACACCTGTGTGTGGGGGTGTGTGACTCATTTAACGACAATCTGTGGTCGTAAGTCGAGGACCTTCCCAAATGGATACGGGAAACAGATTTTTTTTTCCGGGAGTAGGGATTTATTTGGGGGGGGTGGAATACAACTTCTTGGAACCGTTTTGATTATTTGGGGGGGGGGAACAAATCGTCCTTTTCCCAAACGAATGACGACAAAAAAGACAAAAGACCAGCTGGAAAATTTGGGGAAAAAAAACTTCATTTTTCCTTCTTTAAACCCTGCTTAAATTCTCCCCGAGGGCCTGGTTTTCTTTCAGGTCCTCCCCCTTCCCCCCCTCCCTGCCCGTTTTCCCATCCATGCAGCCTAGCAGTGCAAAGCGTCGTTGTAAATCATGCACAAGGCGCCTAGGAAAGTAACGTATTCCTGGAAATTGACCTCTTGGTCCTTGTTTCGGTCCAAATCCTCCATCAGTCCTTGGATTTCGCCTTCTTTCAGTTTCTGGGGGTGAAAAAAGGAAGGAAAAATAAATAAATAAATGATAACAACAACAACAACAACAATAATACAGTTGACCGAGTTTCATGTTTAATGAATAAAGTATAATAATAATAATAATAATAATAATAATAATAATAATAATAATAATAATACAGTTGACCGAATTTCATGTTTAATTAATAAAGTACAATAATCAGTAGACTCAGTTTTATGTTTAATCAATAAAGTGTAATAATAATAATAATAATTAGTTGACTTTCATGTTTAATGAATAAAGTATAATAATAATTAATAATAATAATAATTCAGTTGACTGAGTTTGATGTTTAATGAAATAATAATAACAACAACAATAATAATAATAATAATTCAGTTGACTGAGTGATGTTTAATGAATAAAGTGTAATAATAATAATAATAATAATAATAATAATAATAATTCAGTTGACTGAGTCATGTAATGAAAATAATAATAATAATATAATAATAATATAAGGCTTTACAAGCGGGGAGGGGTTGCAAAGAGCTGAGGTAAGCCGAATCAAGAGACTAGTCCTCATGGTTAGAAAAATAATCTTTTATATTCCCCCCCACCCCCGTGTACTTACTGGTCCGATGGTCAACTCTTTCTGAATGAGTTCCTTCAACTCCTTCTTGCTCAGAGTGTTCTTGTCACCTTCCTTCCCCGAATATTTGTGGAAAACGGCCACCAAAGTGCAGAGTGCTTGATCTATAGGTGTGGCCATGATTTGAATTCGGAACCTGAGAGAGGATCTAAACCGGGAAGGAACAAAGGGGGGGAAAAAAAATCCAAAGCTTTTCTCCTCGTCGTCTTTTTCTCCGTCTCTGGGTTTTTATTTCTATTCTATATTTATTTTCCTCCCATTTTCTTTCGCTTCGCAATTCGGACCGGCCGGGTGGAGAAAATATTCTTCCTTTTTGCAACTACCTAGTTTACAATTTTGCTCTTGTTAAAAGTAAAAGAAAAGCAACTTCCCCAAAAAAGGGGGGGATTTTTTCCTCTTCCCCCCCCCCCCTGGGGATGGGAGTCAACCCAAAAGGACCGTCGCGTCATCTGAATAAGTCGACCATCCTGAATATCTTCCTTTTTATTTTATTTCTTTGATTTTTCCCCCCAGGCTCCAAAGAGGCTTTGATTGTAAGCTGCGATTTCATTTAATGACCAGGTTGAAAGGATATCCAAAGTTTTTCCTTCAGGCTGGGCTGGGCTCCAAATTCCCCAGAAAAACACCCTCGTTTGTCTCCGGATTTTCCTCCGCTCACTCTTTAATTTTCCCCTTGTGGAGCCTCTTTGGCTAGGAAGAGTCTACCTTTCAAAAGTTCCCCACCCGTCCTTTTTCTCTTCCACCGACAATTCTGGGTTTTTTTTCTTTCATTCTTCCTTTCCTCTCCTCTGCACCCTCCCGATGCTTTCCTCCTTCCTCAGGATATTCAGGTCAACATTGGAGCCCAGAGGTCATCTAGCCTGACCCCCTCACCCCCGCTTCCTTGACGAGCGAAACCAGAGAGCTTCTCTGGCATGCTTTTTTTAAAAAGAAAAATTCTTTTTTTGATCGACAGGCTAAAGAGAGAGGGAGGGGGGAAAGCGATGGGGCCCGAGGCTGCCCCCGCCTGGCCAGGATTTGGGGGGCTTTGAACCCACTCCCCAAATGACCCCAAAGGAAATTCCTTGTGTGGCTTTCCTGCTTTGCAAATAAAATCTACGGGCCGCTTCTTGCAGGAAAAGTTCATATAACTGTCATTTCCCCCTCGGTTATCGGACCTCTTCGCTTGTGTGTTTTTCCTTTCCTGTCTTCTTTTCCTTCCCTTCTCTCCTCCTCTCCTCCTTTTCTCCATCCTTCCTATTTCATTTCCCCTTCCTCTCCCCTCTCGTCTCCTTCCTTTCCCTTTTCTTTCTCCTGCCTTCTTTCTCCTTTCCCTTTCTTCTCTCCTTTTCCCTTTCTTTTTTTCTTCTTTCTTCCCCCTTTCCATTCTCCTCTCTTTCCCCTTCCTTCCTTCCTCCCCTCCCCTCTGCTTTACTCCATCCTTCCTTTTTCTCCTCCCTTTTTCTCCCCTTCCCTTTCTCCTTTCCCTTTCTTCCTCTCCTCTTTTCTCTTAACTTTCCTTTTCGCCTTCTTCCCTCCCCCGTTCTTTTCTCCTCTCTCTTTCCCCTTCCTTCCCTTCTCTCCACCTCTTCCTTTCCCTCCTCTTCCTTTCTCCTGCCTTCTTTCTCCTTTATCTTTTTTCTCCTTTCTTTTCTCCTCTTTTCTTCTTTCTCCCTTTCCCTCCCCTTCCTTTTCTCCTGCCTTCTTTCTCCTTTATCTTCTTTCTCCTTTCTTCTCTCCTCTCTTCTTCTTTCTCCCTTCCCTTCCCTTCTCCCTATTTCTCCTTGGACTTAATTTAAGCCAGGAGATTTTCTGGCAATGCCGCAGATGGCATCCGGGGCTTCCGTGCCAGCTGTTGTGACTTTGCATCCCGGCCCACACAAGCGCTTCGAACAAGGCCAGCATTTCTAATCTCCCAGCAGCGCCGGAAAAAACGAATAGAAAATCCAATTTTCTGTCTCGGCCAGCCATCCCCGCACCCCCCATCGGCCTGAGCCCGATCGGAAACGCCCAAAGGGGTCATTTTGAACGTCAACATTTTCATTTTTCCCCGCTTCCTTTCCTCCTCTTTTTAAGGACCCCACCCAAGTTACTTCTGCTTTTTTTGCAACAAAGGCTGAAAGAAATGGAAAACTTTGAAGAGCTGC
Organism: Natrix helvetica; assembly: GCF_964273705.1. Taxonomy (NCBI): domain Eukaryota; kingdom Metazoa; phylum Chordata; class Lepidosauria; order Squamata; family Natricidae; genus Natrix; species Natrix helvetica. The sequence goes on from NC_138563.1 coordinate 2,266,646, forward strand.
GTTCGAATTGAGCCCCCCCTCTCCTCTTCCCCGGGCAGAAAGAGCTGCGTTCGAATTGCCTTCCCAGGATTTCCCACCAGGGGGCATCGAAAATTGGGGAGGGGAAAAAAATTCTAAATTCTTTGGAAAGTTTTACTCCGCCAGCCAGCCGATTGTTGTGAGCGACGGGCGTTGTGTGGGGTGTGGCAGTGTGGCAACGGGCCTCGCCCATGGTGTGTCTTTTATTCCCGCCGCCCCCGCCAAGGGTGGCACCCTGGCATGATGGCGGGTGGGAGGAAAGGGAGAAAGTTTTCGATGGGACGTGGGGCATCCTTTCCCCAGCAAACGAAGAGATTTTTGCTTCCTTTTTTCTGTGATTTAAGAGAGTAACAGTTGGAAGGGACCCTCGGAGGTCTTCTAGTCCAGCCCCCTGCTCAAGCAGAATAAAAAGAATAATAGCAGAATATACACAGAGGGAAGGGGCCCGGGAGGTCTTCTAGTCCAACCCCTTGCTCCGGATCTCCTGGATCCTTTAAAATGTGTTGGATGCCGCCTTGCAAAGGAGTCGGCCTCTAGGATGGCAGTTTGGCACTCTGCACGTGCTCCAGGAGATAGCAGCTGCGTTGGGAGGGGGGAACCCCCCCCCAATTAGTTATTTTCTCTGCTATCTTCCCAGATGGGCTGAACTTTTTTGGGGGGGGGCAAATTCCTTACTTTCCCCCACCCACCCCCAAAAAACCCTCCCACTTTTCCTTTGGGGTAGATGGGTGGGGGGGGGAGGAAGATCAGCCCCTCCTCCCCAACATCCCCCAAAGTTTTCGGAAGGAGAATAAAAAGGGAGAAACGGAAGGAGGAAATGGGACGAAGGGAGGAATACTCACGGCAAAAAAAGGAGGAGGAGGAGATGTCACCAGACGGCTGGACGAGGGAAAGTGGGAGACCCACCAAGGGGAGAGTCCAGATTTATCAGGAGGGGAGGGGCCTGGCCTGGCCAAACCTGGCCCCCAAGAGGCGTCCGATTGGATGGAAAGGAAGGAGCCCCGCCCCTTGGCTTTGCATATCGGACAGCCCACCTTAATTTGCGGCTATTAAATCCGATTGCAAGTTGAAACAACTCCCTGCTCGTTTGTCTCCTTTTTTTTTAAAAGCAGGTAGATTAGTTTTATCCTGAGGGCTAGAAACTTGATCTCTTCCTTTGCTTCTTTTCTCCTCCCTGCCTCCCTTTTCTTTCTTTCTTTCTTGCTCTCTCTTTCTCTATTTCTCCCCACCTCCTTCCTTTCTTTTTCTTTTCTTTCTGTCTCTCCTTTCTTTCTCTTTTTTCTTTCTCTTTTTCTCCCTCCCTTCTTTTTTCTTTCTCTCTTTCTTTCTTTTTCTCTCCCTCCTTTCTTTCTTTCTTTCTCTTTCGTTCTCTATTTCTCCCCACCTCCTTTCTTTTTTTCTTTCTTTCTTTCTCTCTTTCTCCCTCTTTCTTTCTCTCCCTCTCTCCCTCCTTTCTTTTTGTCTTTCTCTTCCTCCCTCCCTCCTTTTTCTTTCTTTCCCTCCTCCCTACCTCCTTTCTTTCTCTCACTCACTCCTTTCTTTTTCTTTCTTTTTTCTTTTTCTTTCTTTCTCCCTTCCTTCTACCCTCCTTTTTCTCTTTCCCTCCCACCCTCCTTTTTCTTTCTTTCTCTCCTCCCTCCCTCCTTTCTTTCTTTCTGTCCCTCCCTCCCTCCTTTCTTTTTCTTTCTCCATTTCTTTCTCCCCTCCCTCCCTTCTTTTTTTCTTTCTCTCTTCTCTCTCCTCTTCCCTCCTTCCTTCTCTCTTTTTCTCTTCCTCCCTCCCTTTCCCCCTCCCTCCCTCTTTTTTCTTTCTTTCTCCCTCCTTCCTTCCTTCTCTCCTTCTCTCCCCCTCCCTTCCCCTCTCTCTCCCTCCCTTCCTCTCTTTCTTTCTCAGTTCTCTCTCTCTCTCTCTCTTTCCGAATCGTAATTCCACTCCCAACGACTGAGAAAAAGAGATTGTACACATGGGCCTTTTTTTTTGTTTTTTGTTTGTTTTAATGGACGAATAGGCACAGAATAAATCAATATTCCTATTTCTTTGGCTGGCCGGCTTCAGGGCAAAGTTTTCCTGTAATTATCTGGAGAAAAAGGGAATTTGTGCTCGTCTCCTTGTTGTCGATGCACATTTCCTCCCCCCCCCCCCCGACCTTGGGGCAAGACTCACACAAAACAAAAGTGTGAAGTTGCAACCTTCTCATCACATCTCCCTTGTGGGAGTCGGGGGGGGGGGGGGGAGTTGCACAAGCTTGAATGTCCTGATTTTTCACACCTACTTCCTGCTGTGGGGTGGCCAGAAGGGATTTTGCAGAAATACAAACCTGCATACAACCCAACCCAACAGTGCGTGGTTGCGTTCTCAGGTTAAGATGCAAAAGGGATTTTAACATTTTTTAATTCCCTTCCTGGAGGGAACCGAACCAAGTCTGGTATCTGTCCTTCCACATTGCAAGCCCAAGCTTGCGAATCTGCGTTGCGTTTCTGGATTGCCAGGATTGCGGTGGGAGAAATATTTTTTTCCCCCGTCGCCCAGAAATTTAATCTAATTTCTTTCATTTTACCCTCAAAGCAGCGTTGAAATGCTACCGGTTTGTTTGCGTTTGTTGAACCGGTAGTAAAAAAAAAAAAAGCTTCCCACCTGTGATCGTCGAAAGCTTTTTTTCCGCTTTTTAAAGCAATTTTCCCCCCTGCCTATTTCCCTGAACCGGTAGTAAAAAAATGCTTTAAAAAGTTGCGCTGTGCGATCGTGGGAATCTTTTCCCCCCACTTTTTAAAGATTTTTTTTTTTGCTACCTATCCGCCGGAATTGGTAGTTTAAAAAACGCTTTAAAAAGTGGGGGGGGGGGAAAGGTTCCCACGGCACAGAATAGGTAGTAAAAAATACTTTAAAAGTTTAAAAAGTTGCCCACGCCCATCCAGCCACGTGACACCCTTCCCACCAAGCCACGCCCACCAAGCCACGCCCAGAGAACCGGTGGCAAAAGTTTCCCCAAAACAGACGGTTAAAACGACCGCAATTTTTTTGCCCCGTTGCTCCCTGCTTTATTGCATTTTTCTCAAACCTTGGGAAGATCATTTTATTAATTTAGATATCGAGATATATTATGGAGAGATGCTTAAAGGAGGACTTAAGAGAAGGGAGGGGGTCTTTCCTTCTCTCTCCCCCCCCCCTCTTTTTAAGGACGCTTCTCATTTAGCATCCTGTTGGAAAAATTCGTTGTAGGACATGCAAAGGGCCGTGAGGAATCCGGTGTATTCCTTAAAATCGATCTCATCGTCGTGGTTCTTGTCCAAGTTTTCCATCAGCTTGTCGATCCCGCGGTCCTTCATTTTCTGCAACGGGGGGAAATGGGAGAGGTTCTGGGTTCGAGATTCGCCGTAGCGTTTACCCATCTCCAACTACGGTTGTGGCGGCGAGTTCCGGAGTTTTGTTATCCGGCTTTGTTTGCTTCGGGGCTGGGATTCCCAGGGCTTTGCGCAAGTTCCAAACTCAGCCTGGGATTCTAGTCCTCATGACACCCAGAATGGTTCGCACGGCACAATGCTCTTTGACTTACGACCGGCCACTTAGCACGTCCCAAAACAGGGATCGAGCCCCCCCCCTGTCCCAACATTCCCCACCCTCCTCCGAGCTCGTACAACCACATTTTTCGGCAACTGATCCGCCTTTATGACCATTCCCACACGTTTTGTGACACGCTCTCTGCATGCTGTCGTTTACCTCCAGTTTTGCAGTAAAAACCCGCCCCGTGGCAAACTGCTTTCCCTTAGTGACCGCTGTGTTCGCTTAATGACCGTGGAAAATGGCGCCCAGTTGGGTGCGATCATGGGGGGGGGGATTGCCAAAATTGCAGGCTGGACGACGGTCGTAAGCCGAGGACGACCCGTGACAGAGGTAAAACCGACCACCTTGGCCCTTGGAATCATGAGGACTAGGAACCTGGGCTGAGCTTCTTGCGTTTCCCCCCCCCCCTGGCATTTATGTTTCAAACATGCCCAGTTTAGCTTCGCCCACGAAGCGAGGGGTGTGTTTGCCCCCTCCCTAGACCACTTACCTCTCCTAAAGCCAGTTCCTGTTTTACCAGCTCCTTCAATTCTCGTTTGCTCAAGGTCAATTTGTCGCCTTCTCTGCCCGAATATTTGTGAAAGGTGCACACCAGAGTGGCCAAGGCTTTTTCCAGAGGGGTCTCCATGGGTCAGGGGGCAGCAAGGACTGTCTGGAAGAGGAGAAAGAGGGGAGGGTCCATCAATTACACATGGACATACAGGAAGAGGGTCACAATCTGATTTTCCTTTCTCGAGTGTTATTTCTGCTCCTGCATTTAAATTCTGGTCTTTGCAATAACTGTCGTTTTTATCCTCCGCTTCCTCTACTCCATCATTTCTCAGTTTTAGCGACTTTTAAGAGACGTGGACTACAACTCCCACAATTCCCCTGGCTGGGAAATATTTCCCCCTAGCTAGGGAATTCTGGGAGCTGAAGTCCACGTATCTTAAAAGTTTCCAAGTTTGAGAATCACTAGCTTTAAAAAAAAATATGCCAGTTTTTCTGTTGGTTCTGTTGGTAATTGTTGCCTGATATAAGCTTTTTTTTTAAAGGTCGATTAAATTTACAATCTTTTATCCGTTGATTTAAATTTATAGCCATGTATCCGTTGATTAAATGTATAGATATCACGCTAACGAGCGATTCTGCTTTGAGATGAAATTCTCTCTTTAAATAGTTGATTAATGTTTGATTAAATATTTCTTTAAATGTTTCTTCGTATATGCATATATATATGTATCGGTATATGCATATGTGTATGTGCATGTATTTTATATGTATGTATGTATTTATGTATATATGTATTTCTTTAAACCCCCAGAATCACCCTGGAGAGTAGACTTCTTAAAAGACTAAAAAGAGACTCAAGAGCTTGAAATGAAGAGCTCACGCAAGCGAGCCAAGTTGCATTTTTATTTTTTTTATTTTTTTTGCAAAATCATGCCGAATTTGGTGTCGCCATCTTTGTACTCAGGTGGGTATGTATCATCTATCTGCATTTTTCTTCTAATTTTTCTGTCTTTCTAGCTTTTCCATCCATCCATCCTATCATCTATCTATCTATCTATCTATCTATCTATCTATCTATCTATCTATCTATCATTTTTCTTCTAATTTGTCTGTCTATCTATCTTATCTATCTATCTATCCATCCATTCATCCACCTCTTTATCTGTCGATCTGGAACTGATATTATCTATCTTGTCCTTCTTTCTCTTTTTCTTCCCTCCCTCTCTCTTTTCTTCCGCTCATCTCCACTTTTTTCCTTTCTTCCTTCTCCTCCTTCCACCAAGCCTCCTTCCTCTGCCTGCCAATCTTCTCTCTTTCTCTCATTCCCTCTTATCCATCCATCCATTCATCTCCTGAATCTACTTGTTTCCAAGCTCCGCTATCACCCCGATCTGTTGCCAGGGCTTCAGTCAATGCAATAACAGACAAATCTTTTGCACGAAGGGGCGTTTGCAAAAATACAGTTTTTGCGGTTTCGATAAGAAGGGCAGAGGCCAGCAGGAAAAGAAGGAAGTGGCGTCGGAAAAAATATCTGCACGTTTAAATTCTTCTTTCTTTCTTTAAAGGGATGAGCTTAAAATTTCACGCTTGGATATTCAACCTCTGTAAAGGAGTGACCTCACATTAAGCTGAGTAAATAGGTACAAATTTGACAAAGGGCCGCCACCTTGTCTAAACATTAAGCCAGCACAGACCACTGGAAAATTAAATAATGCCTCCTCATATTTCTGGCTAACTAGGTGGTTGGCTTTAACAACGGGCGTGGCTCTTCAGAGATAAAAAGATTTGCAAAAGCATTTGCAATAAGAACACATTAGCATAATGATCCACTGAATATTTATTACGTTATGTTCACAGCACTGGCTTTTAACTCCAAAACCCGTTTGATGTGTGAACTGAACAGGGAAATTTAGGCTCTGCCAGAAGTTATGATTGCAAAAATAAATTTGAATTAAACAAAAAAAAATATCCCAGCGTTTTTAAGTTCCAAGAATATGCTCAGATGCTTTGCATCCTTGCAATCACAGAGACACGGGCAGCTAAGATTTCATATATTATTGTGCCTTGTTGTTATGGCGAACCTGATTTCCAAACTGAATCCCAGCTTTGGTTTTCAACGAAAATAAGAAAATTTGCAATAAGATGGGGTGCCCTTTTCCTCTCATTCTTTCTCCTTAGAATAGAATAGAAACTGGAAGGGACCTGGGAGGTCTTCTAGTCCAGCCCCCTGCTCAGGCAGAATAAGAGCACAATAACAGAGATGGAAGGGACCTGGGAGGACTTCTAATCCAGCCTCCTTCTCAGGCAGAATAATAGCAGAATAACAGAGATAGAAGGGACCTGGGAGGTCTTCTAGTCCAGCCCCCTGCTCAGGCAGAATAACAGCAGAGTGACAGAGGGGGGGGAGGGACCTGGCAACCAGCAGGATGCCAAGGCAACACCCCCCCCCCCCGCTTTTACAATCCAGTCTCCAGAAACCAGAAGTCTGAGGTAGACTGCTCCTGAATCTGGAGGCTTGGCTGCCTTCTCCCAACCCAAAAGCTGCTTTAAAACAAAACAAAAAAAGAAGAAGCCAGATTTTTTTTTTAAAAAAAAAACAACTCTTGCAAAAGACAAATGTGTGGGGAACTCCAGGAGGGGAGATCATGAATGAGAGGCTGCACCCCAAATTGACCCGAGGAGAAAGCGAACGTTTTAAAAACCGATAAAAGCAACTCACCGAAGAAGGTGGAGGATGATGGGCTTGGAGAGGCAGAGCAGGGAACTGGGTGTGGCGGCTTAAGTGTCTTCTTATACACGGTGTGGGGTCTCTGGGGAGGGATGCTAGCAGAAAGGAACATGGCAGAAATCCTTTGGGGACCCACACCGTTCTCCCTCTGGGTTCGACATTGGGTTGATCTTACATCAAAACACCCCAGAATCTGAAGTGGTTTAAAATGCCCCTTTCCCAAGGACAGACCTCCCTGGAAGGAAAGTATTTTACAAAATCAGCCCACCCTCTTGAGTCCCTTCCTTCCTTCCTTCCACTTTAACATGCGTTTCCCCTCCTGATTTTTCTTTAAAAGGAAAAAACAAAAAGTTCCTTTTTTAAATTTAAAAAAAATACGTATAAATTTTATTAAAAGTTGACGAGTCGCCACGCGAACGGGCGCCAACCGAAATAGGTCAGGGAGGGAAGGAAACATGAAGAAGTTGAAGAAAGTACCAGAGGCGCGATCGGAAAAGAAAATAGAAGGAAGTGGAAGCGACAGCGAAGATATAATCTGTACGCATCGTTTTGACTGGAAGTTTTGAAGGGCGGAAACAAAAAGGAACACGAAGTAAAAGGGAGCAAGAGAAAGAGCGAAAAGAGAAGCGAAAAAGAAGGCGGTAGAAAAGAGAGAGAATGTTTTTTCAATGTACAATTCTTATGGATAATTTTAAGAGCAATAGTGATATCAAATAAAATGGAACAGGAAAGAAAAAAGAAAGAAAGAAAGAAAGAAAGAGAAAGAAAGAGAAAAAGGGAAAGGAAGGAATTTAAAGAAGAAGGAAGTAGAAAAAGGATATATTGATATAATACTTTGTTATGTATAATTCTTATTGATGATTTTAAGAGCAATAGTAATATCAAATAAAATGGAACAGGAAAGAAGGAAAGAAAGGAAGGAAGGAAGGAAGAAAGGAAGGAGGAAGAAAAAGAAAGAAAAGGAAGGAAGAAAAAGAAGGAAGTAGAAAAAGGATATATAGATATAATACTTTGTTAATGTATAATTCTTATTGATAATTTTAAGAGCAATAGTAATATCAAATAAAATGGAACAGGAAAGAAAAAGAAAGACAGAGAAGGAAGGAAGGAAAGAGGAAGAAAAGGAAGGGATAAAAAGAAGGAAATAGAAAAAGGATATGAGGATACGTGTCTTTTTATGTATAATTCTTAACAACGGTTTTAATAACGAGAACTAATGGAAATTAAAATGGAAAGGAAAGAAATTGAACAAAAGGAAGAACCAAATGATAAAAAAGCAGAAAAAATGATATAAAGAAAGATATAAAGATAACAATGGGGTTTTTCGTTAACGTGTCCTTCTCATTGGTGGTTTTAAGGGCAGCCATAAAGAACGAAACATAAATTAGAACCGAAAGCCAAGAAATAAACAAGATTTAAGATAAGGAGAAAAGTAGAAGAAAGCAGGAGACCAAATATACAAGGAAGATATAAAGTTATAATTTAAAAAAACCAGAACTTTCAAAGATTGCATCGGTTTCGTAGCTGGCAGAAATGTCGCCAGTCCTGTTTTCTTTCTTGTTTATTTTGTAAATTCAAAAAAAGGCTTTTTTTTTGCCAGAGGGGGGGAAGAATAAATCAAAATATAGAATCTGATCTTAGTCAAAAAGGCTGGCATTTAAAAAATAAATAAATAGAGAGAGAGAGAGAGAGAAAAGAGGGAGGGAAAAGTGCCCTTTTTCTGGACTTTAGCAGCATCCAAAGCTTAAATCCCTCTGGGCAGGACCAAGGGGATGCAGGAGGCAAGCGGTTGCCTAGCAACGGAGGAAGCCAGGGACCAAGAAGGCCAGGTGAGGGATGCTCCTGCCTGCAGGGACTTTGCAAGAAATTAAAAGTCCTTGGTTTGGTTTGGTTCCTTTGCAGAGTTGATCCCTCAGCTTCTTTGCTTTGAGGCCTTTCTTTTTCTTTCTCCTTCAATTTTCCTTCCTTCCTTCCTTCCTTTTTAACCGTTTCCTTTTTTCCTTCCCTTTCATTTGAGCCCTTCCTTCCTCTGTAACAGTGTTTTTTCCCTTCCTTCCTTCCTTCTGTTCCTTCCTTCCTTTCCTCCCTCCCTCCCGACTTCTCTCTTTGTCCCTCCTTCCTTCCCTCTTTTCTTTCCTTCGTTCTTGCTTTCCTCCTCCCCTCCTTGCTTCTTTTCTTCCTTCCCTCTCTGTATTCCTTCCTGTCTTTCTTCTTTTCTTCTCCCTCCTTCCCTCCCTCCTTGCTTCTTTCCTTCCTTCCCTCTCTGTATTCCTTCCTGCCTTTCTTCTTTTCTTCTCCCTCCTTCCCTCCCTTCTTGATTTTTTTCCTTCCTTCCCCCTTTATTCCTTCCTTCTTGATTTCCTTTCCTCCTTCTCTCCCCTCCTTCTTGGTTCTTTCCTTCCTTCCTTCTCCCTATTCCTTCCTTCCTTCTTCCTTTCCTTCACTCCCTCCTCACCTCCCTTCCTTTGCTACTTTCCTCCATTGGTTCTTCCTTTCTTCCTTCCTTCTTTCCTTTCCCTTCATTCCCATCTCCTTCCTTCCTTCCTTCCTTCCTTTCCCTTCATTCCCATCTTCCTTTCTTCCTTCCTTCCTTCCTTCCTTCCTTCCTTCCTTCCTTCCTTCCTTCCTTCCCCTTCATTCCCATCTCCTTCCTTCTTTCCTCCCTCCCTCCCATTCAATTCAAACCTGTGGACAGTTATCTAAATCAGGCCTCCAACTCCTCCCCACGCCCCAAACTCCGAAGCCCATCGTCCCCAGCCCCTCAGGAGTCAAGCAGGAACGCCAAAAGGCTTCTTTTTTTTCATTTTTATTATTTTTTTGAAAGCAAACTTTATTTTGTTGTCGGTGTGTGTGTGTGTGTGTGTATGAGAGAGAGAGAGAGAGAGAGAGAGAGAGACTGGCTATTTTGCTCGCCAGAGAGACTGCCCCCTCTCAAAGCTGTTGCACCAACCGAAGGCTACAGGGGGGGGGAAAGCCACCTTACACACACCTGTGAACTTTGCCCGCCCGTCTTGCACACCGGCCTGCTCGGGTGTCGCACGTTCCCCCCCCCCTCCTCCCTCCCCAGCTTCATTTCTGCCGCGGCATCTTGTCCGGGAAGCTGTGAAAAAAATCATTGCACGCCATGGCAATGCAAGCGAGGAAGGTGGCGTATTCTTGGAAATCCACCTGGTTGTCCTTGTTGGAATCCAGATTGCTCATGATTTTCTGAAACGTGGATTCGTCCTTTTTCTTCTGGGGGGGAAAAAAACGGAGCATTTAATTTTTTTGGGGGGGGGAGCGGGGAGAAAAAGGTGGGGGGAAGTTGGGTTGAAACGCTGCCCCGGCTCCTCTTTAAATCGACTTTAACGGTAAAGGTTCCTCTCGCGCGTATGTGCTAGTCGTTCCTGACTCTAGGGGGCGGTGCTCACCTCCGTTTCAAAGCCGAAGAGCCAGCGCTGCCCGAAGACGTCTCCGTGGTCATGTGGCCGGCATGACTCAATGCCGAAGGCGCACGGAACGCTGTTCCCTTCCCACCAAAGGTGGCTCCTATTTTCCTACTTGCATTTTTTACATGCTTTCGAACTGCTAAGTTGGCAGAAGCTGGGACAAGTCACGGGAGCTCACTCCGTTACGCGGCGCTCGGGATTCGAACCGCCGAAGTTTTCTGATCGACAAGCTCAGCGTCTTAGCCACGGAACCACTGCGTCCCATGAATTATATAGTTATACGTATATAGTTTTTTTTAATGTGCTTTCGAACTGCTAGGTTGACAGAAGCTGGGACAAGGAACGGGGAGCTCACTCCGTTATGCGGCGCTGGGGATTCGCACCTTTATTTCCTTGTAAAGTTGATTTACAAGGGAATAAATTGCTGTATAGGTAGGCAACCCCCCCCCCCCCCAGTTATAACAGTTCATTTAGTGAGCATGTGAAGTGACAACGGCAGTGCAAAAAAGGTGGCTTACGACCGCTTTTTCACACTTACGGCCGTTGCAGTACATCCACTTCAAAAATTCAGACGCTTGGCAAAATACGGACTCGTATTTATGACGGCCGCAGCGTCCCCCGGGCGGTCAGATAAATCCCCCTTTTTTTCCGACGAGGTTGAGTCCAGGGGGAAGCGCGACCGTCTTCCCGTTGGCAGGCTCACTCAACGACCGTGTCACTAACTTAACAACGGCCGGGGTTGCCTGAGAGGTCGTGATGCGGGACCAAAGTGAAGGTTAGCGAGAGGAGTTTTGGGGGGCCTCGGTTTTGGCCGTAAGTCGAGGACTACCGTTAATGGAGCGAGGCACTTACGCTAATGAATCCTGGCAGCTCCTGTTTGAGCAGCTCCTTCAGTTCCGTGTTGTTGAGTTTGAACTGGTCTCCCTCCTTCTGGGAATACTTGTGGAAGGTGACGACCATGGTGTCCAGGGCCTTCTCCAAGGGGGTGGCCATTTTTGGATGCTGTTGGAAGAAGACTGGTGCAATGGGTGGAAACTAATCAAGGAGAGAAGCAACTTAGAACCGAGGAGAAACTTCCTGACAGTTAGAAGAATTAATCAGTGGAACAGAAGTTGCCCCCAGAAGTTGTGAATGCCCCAACACTGGAAGTCTTTAAGAAGATGTTGGATAGCTATTTGTCTGATGTGGTGTAGGGTTTCCTGCCTAGGCAGGGGGTTGGACTAGGAGACCTCCAAGGTCCCTTCCAACTCTGCTATTGTATTCTAATCCAGAATCAATTTAAAGCTGTGATTATTCCATTTTATTATGACCTATGGGCTTTGCTTCAATGCCCCCGCTGAAAAGGACATTTTTATCTATGGGAGTCTGGGTGGGGGCCACAAGTTGAATTTTTTTACCTATTTTACCTCCAAGGTCCCTTCCAACTCTGTTACTCTATTCTTTTCTTTCCTACTCATCCCATATTCTATTCTATTCTGTATTCTCTGTATTCTAGTCCAGTCCAGTCTATTCTATTTCTATTCTACAAAGGAAGAAAGGAAGGAAGGAGAGAGATGAAGGGAAAAGGAGAGGGATGGAGAGAAGGAAGGAGAGGGATGAGGGGAAAGAAGGAAGGAAGGAAGGAGAGGGATGGAGGGAAAAGGAGAGGGATGGAGAGAAGGAAGGAGAGGGATGAGGGGAAGGAAGGAAGGAAGGAGATGGATGAAGGGAAAAGGAGAGGGATGGAGAGGAGGAAGGAGAGGGATGGAGGGAAAAGGAGAGGGATGGAGGGAAGGAAGGAAGGAGAGGGATGAAGGGAAGGAAGAAGGAAGGAAAGAAAGGAAAAGCATCTACAGGACTGTGTACCTGTGGCTTTTGAGGCTAGGATGCATCCTAATTTTTACAGTGGGGGGGGGCACAAAACTGCCCCTTTTCCAAGCCCTTAACCTCCTTTTCTCCTCCTTCCCAACAGCCCCCCCTCGCCCTGGGCCGCCCAGCCCGGCCCTCCCCTCGAGAGGAGAAAAAGGTGGGGCGAATCCCGTGGCAGAAGAGAGGAAAAGGTGAGTCATTCGTATGCCAGCCTGGCACCTTTGGGGCAGCATCCGGGGCAGAGGAAGAGAAAGCAGCACTTTCAACATCGGGGAAAGTTAAACCAGGAGGAGGCGTAGATGGCCGCATCCAAAAAAGCTGAGATTCAAATCCTCCTCTTCTCACCAACTCTCCCCCCACCCCCCCAGGTGGCAGGACAGCACTTTGCACATGCCCAGGCGCTGGTTTCACAGAGCAAACCGCCAGCCACTGCAATTGGGCAGGGTGGGGTGGTTACACTTAATAGGTTTTTGCCAAGCGCCATTCCTGGATATTTTCCGGGGTGAGACTCCACCGATAAATCAAATAATGGGGGGGGGGGGGTAAAATTGCAATTAGGTGCTTTCCTTCCTTCCTTCTTTTCTTTCTTCCTTCCTTTCTTCCTTCCTCTTTCCCTCCCATCATTGTTGCTCCTTCCCTCCCTCCCATCTTTCGTCCTTCCTTCCTCCACCCCTCTATGCCTCTTCCCTTCTTCCTTCTTTCCTTTGTTCCTTTTTCTTCTCTTTCCCCTTTTTCTTTTCTCTCCATCTTCCCCTTTCTGCCATTGCATCTCTCCCCTCCTCTCTCTCTTCTTTTCCTTTTGTCTTTCCTTTCTCTCCTTTTCCTTCTCCTTTCGTCTTTCCTTTCTTTCATTCCTTCCTTCCCTTTCCTTTCTTCCATCACCTTTCCTTTCCTCTCCTTTCTCCTTTCCTTTCCCTTCTTCCATCTCGCTTTCTTTCTTCCCTTCTCTTTCTCCTTTCTCCTTTCCTTTCTCCTTCTCTTTCTTCCATCTCCTTCCCTTCCTCCTTTTTCCTTTCCTTTCTCCTTCTCTTTCTTCCATCTCCTTCCCTTTCTCCTTTTTCCTTCCCTTCTTCCTTTTCCTATCCAGCCCTAATCCTGCCTCTGAATCTCTTCTTGGATGGGGAATCCTTTGGGCACTGGGGGTGGACCTTTTCCCTGGCCAAAGCCGGGACCTCCGTCCCTGGCCCAGAGAAACTCCCCCCACTTACCAGAGTGAGCCGGGCCGGAAACTGAGGCTGGCGTTGAGCGGGCAGAATGAGGAGCCCCTGGCCCATCCGGCCATTATTTGTAACCTTGGCTAATCTGGGCTTTTATCTGGGGTGCCCAGGGGTCCCTCCCCCAGCCCTCCCAGAGGCCAATCAGAGTTGCGGTGGGATTTTCTGGCTTTGGATGGTTGTCACGCTGGAAGGGCTGTTTCCTCTTCTCTTAAGCCCTGCATTCCTCTGCCCATTTTGTTCCCCCAGTGGTTTGGCACCAAAAGGGCTGTGGCAGGCAGATGGCTCAGAAACTACAAAAGCAGCAGGAGAGAGAGAATGAGAGAGAGAGAGAGAGAGAGAGAGAGAGAGAGAGAGACAGAGAGACAGAGAGACAGAATGAGAGAGAGAGAGAAAAAGAAAGAAAGGAGAGAGGGAGAGATAGAATGAGAGAGGGGAAAAGAAAGGAAGGAGAGAGGGAGAGAAAGAGAGGGAGAGAAAAAGAAAGAGTGAGAGATAGAATGAGAGAGAGAAAAAGAAAGAAAGGAGAGAGAGAGAATGGGAGAGAAAGAGAAAAAGAAAGAAAGAGATAGAATGAGAGAGAGGGAAAAAGAAAGAAAGGAGAGAGGGAGAGATAGAATGAGAGAGGGAAAAAGAAAGGAAGGAGAGAGGGAGAGAATGAGAGAGGGAGAGAAAAAGAAAGGAGAGAGTGAGAGATAGAAAGAGAGAGAAAAAGAAAGAAAGGAGAGAGTGAGAGATAGAATGAGAGAGAGAGAGAAAAAGAAAGGAGAGAGTGAGAGATAGAATGAGAGAGAGGGGAAAAGAAAGAATGAGGGAGAGAAAGAGAAAAAGATGGGGGAGAAAGAATGAGAGAAAGAACTGAAAAAAGGAAGGGGGGAAGAGAGAAAGAGAAAGAAAAAAGCGAGTGAGAAAGAAAAAGAAAGGAAAAAAGAGAAGCAGAATGAGAGAAAATAGAAAGAAAGAAAGACTAGAAAGAGGAAGGAAGAGAGAAAGAGAGAGAGAGAAAAGGAAAGTGAGATAGAGAAAGAGAAGGAAACAAAGAGAAAGAATGAGGAAGAAAATAGAATGAGAGAAAGAATAGAAAGAGGGAGGGAAGAGAGAATGAGACAGAGAATGAGAGAAAGAGAAAAAGTAACAGAAAGAGAGAGAAAGGGAATGAGAGAAAGAATAGAGAGAATGAGAGGAAGGGAGGAGAGAGAAAATAGAGAGAGAGAGAGAAAGCAGGCCAAAAACCTCTGGTTTTGGATAAAATCTAATACATTTATTTAAAAAGCGAATAAGCTACAAAAAGCCAGATGAGTGACTTTGGGCCAGTCACCAGGAGACGGTGAGTTCTAGTCCTGCCTTAGCCATGAAAGCCCGCTGGGGATAGTGCATTCATCATCATCATCATCATCATCATCACCTCCTTTGTAAAAAAAACATTAAGCAAAATTCAGGAAACCAACCAACCAACAAAACGAAGCAACAATTCAGTTTTTTAATGAGATTTTTTTCCCTTCTTCTTTCTTTGCTAGGACTTCCAGAGGTCTCTCGAGCGAGGACTCCCCTCCCCGCCCCAAAAACCCACCCGCCTGTGTGTCCAGGGCGCTGACCTCTTCACAGCGACGCCATCCACAATCATATTCCTCCCCCCCCCCGCCACTGCCCTGCCCTTCTTAGACGCGTGGTTGGACCACGGGGGCATCGCGGAATTGCAGGTGGAAGAAGGTGAAGGCGGCCGCCACGAAGCGGATGTATTCTTCAAAGGTGACCTCTCCGTCCCGATTGGTGTCCAACAAGGTGAGCATCTCTTCCAGAGCCTCGCCTTTGATTTCCAACTTGGGTTTTGCAAACAAAACAAAAGAAAAAAATGAGAGGTTTACAATCAGATGGGGCGCCCTTTCCCTCTCCTCCTTTCTCCTTAGCATAGAATAGAAGCTGGAAGGGGCCTGGGAGGTCTTCTAGTCCAGCCCCCTGCTCAGGCAGGCAGAATAAAAGAGTAACAGCAGAATAACCGAGAGGGAAGGGATCTTGGGCCCTGTTAACTTCTGAACGGTCATAAATCGAGGACTACCTGTGTTTATTTAACTAAAAACTTTAAAACGTACCTAAAACTTACTAAAACTTTAAAACTTACTTAAAACTTCTTTCAAACTTTCAAACTATTTCAAAACTACTTCAAAACTACTTTAAAACTTACTTAAAATTTACTTAAAGCTTTAAAATTTTAAAACTTTAAAAAACTTCAAAACTACTTCAAAACTACTTTAAAACTTGCTGAAAACTTACTTAAAATTTACTTAAAAATTTAAAACTACCGGTACTTCAAAACTACTTCAAAACTACTTTAAAACTTGCTTAAAACTTACTTAAAATTTACTTAAAACTTCAAAACTACTTTAAAACTACTTTAAAACTTGCTTAAAACTTACCTAAAATTTACTTAAAACTTTAAAACTCCTTCAAAACTCCTTCAAAACTTACTTAAAACTTGGTTTAAACTTACCTAAAATTTACTTAAAACTTCAAAACTACTTCAAAACTACTTCAAAACTTTAAAAATGACTGATTAGAGATTATTCCCCAATAATTAGGAACGGTTTGAAGCATTTCCTTCTGCGTTGTGCTTCAAAGGACATTGAGAATTAGTGGATTAAGTTATTAAATCGATTTAACTCCTATGGCTGGGAGACCGACCGTTTGCAAGCTGGGGAGTTCGGTCTGCAGGAGACTCCGTAGCGCATCTCTGCTCAGGGTGTTGCGATCCCCTTCCTTCCGGCAATAGCGTTGAAAGGTGCACACCACCTCCCCGAGGGCCTGCTCCAATGTCTGGAATTGCGTCATCACTGCGGCACGGGGTCCTGCAGGAACAAGGAAACAGTCCCCGAATTACGACCATTTGCCTAGCGATTGCCCGAAGTTACGACGGCGCTGAACGCAGTGGCTTGAGTCCAGTTCTGACACTTCTCGCAGCATCCCTCCTGTCCCGTGATCAAAATTCGAACGCTCGGCATGTATTTATGACGGAGTCACACGATCGCCATTGGCGGCCTTCTCTGGCGGCTTCCGACAAGCAGAGTCAATAGGGGAAGCCGGATTCGTTTAACGACTGTATAATTCACTTACCAGCTGCAATCGCTTGCTTAACGTCCGTGGGGGGAAAAGGTCTTAAAATCAGACGTGACTCACTTAACATCCGCCTACAGCCAAAATTCTGCTCCCAATTGTCGTGAGTCGAGGACTACACTAAACTGTAAACAAACTATAAACTAAACTGCAAACTTAAAATTTAAAACTTAAAAGTGCAAACGTAAAACTAAAAAAATATAAACTTAAAACTGCAAACTATATAAACTTAAAACTTTTTAAAATTTAAAACTTCAAACTTGCTTAAAACTATAAACTTAAAACTGTAAACTTAAAGCTTAAAATTTAAAACTTACTTAAAACTATAAACTTCAAACTGCAAACCGTAAACTTAAAAATTTTAAACTTACTTAAAACTATAAACTTCAAACCGCAAACTGTAAACTTAAAAATTTTAAACTTACTTAAAACTATAAACTTCAAACCGCAAACTGTAAACTTAAAATTTTAAAACTTACTTACAACTATAAACTTCAAACCGTACGCTTAAAACTTAAAACTTAAAACTTACTTAAAACTGCAAACCGTAAAGTTCAAATTTAAAACTTCAAACTTACTTAAAACTTAACAACTGCAAACTTCCAACTAAAAACTTACTTAGAACTGACTTAAGAGTTACTTAAAACTATAAACTAAACCATACATCGCACTTAATAGCTAATCATAAATTAACCAACCTGCTTAGCAACAGAAATTCTCATCCCAATTATGGTCATAAATTGAGATTACTTATACTGGTGTGGTCTTAACTTTGTTTCATTTTCTGCAACAACTTGGCTTGGCTAAACACATTTTTTGTTGTTGTGTTATTCCAGTAAATAAATAAGGACAGCCAGTTCCTCGGCTTTGCCAGGAGGTTTAAAATCCACGAAAACCTCTGGTGGTTTGTTTATTTATTTACTACGTTTTTATATCGCCCTCCTTCCTCCATGGAATCATCAAATCAAACAAGTCCAAACAGATCAGAAAACCAGCGTAATAAACCCAACCCTGGAGGAAAAAAAATCTCACTTTTAAAAGAATGCAACGTTTTCGTCGTGAGATTTATTTATTTTTTTGATTCCTGCCAATACCCGCCCTTAACCCTTCGCGATAAAAATCAAAATTCTGCTTTTTTCCCCACCCTCCCGCCAATCTTTAAGAGCTGACTTTCGTGGAATCGGCAACATGGATTTTCAAAGATCCTTTGCACTCTGGATCCTCTCTTTCAAACCGCCGTCACCAAGAAAGACGTTTAAAATTTTTATTTTATTTTGGCAGTTTTTGTTCCCGGTTTGAGCGCGAC
Organism: Natrix helvetica; assembly: GCF_964273705.1. Taxonomy (NCBI): domain Eukaryota; kingdom Metazoa; phylum Chordata; class Lepidosauria; order Squamata; family Natricidae; genus Natrix; species Natrix helvetica. The sequence continues at coordinate 2,284,349 of NC_138563.1, forward strand.
CTACTCGACCCAAATTTCAGGAAGAATCTCAACCTTTTGGGGGCATTTAAAATCCATAAATGCAGCTTGTTCTTTCCTGGTGGTGCAGACTGCCGGATTGTGTTTTCTGGAAAAGTACACAACATTCAGGTTTTTTGTTTTGTTTTTTGGATGGTTTGAGTTTTGGCTTTCCCTTTTGTTTATTTTGGATTCTTTTTTTCTTTTCTTTTTTCTTTTTTGGCCTTCCTCTCTGCCAAAAATTAAAAAAATAAAAACTATAAATTTAGGGAACGAAAAAAATAACAAGGAGGTGACCTCGACTGGTTGAACAAAATAAGGCAGGGACCCTTCAAAGAAATAAATGCATTTATATACACCTACCAGCCGCTCTCGTCTCGCTTGGAGGAGGTTCACCGCGGCGAATTCATCAGGGAAGCCGGGATGAAAACAGGTAGAATTTCAACCGGCAGTGTTTCTCCAACGAAGTGTGCGAGCAGGTTTGGCAAAAATGCGGGACGACCTAATCGTTTTGGCCGCACCCTGCCTTAGAGACACCCAGTAATAATCTCACACTCTGAAAACGCCTGTCTGGCTGCAGGGCGAGTCCTCAATTTAACGACAGGATAGGGAGTTTGGTTGCTAAGTGAAGCGGTGCTTAACGGAGGGTTTTTTAAAGGCCCAACTTTATCCATTATCAATTTTAATTCATCATCTTTTATCTATCAATTTTATCCGTCACCAATTTTTATTTATTATCATTTTCATCCATCACCTTTTATCTATCAATTTTATCCATCATTTTCACCTATCACCTTTTATCTATCAATTTATCCATCATCATTTTTATCCATCATCTTTTATCTTATCAACTTTATCCGTCATCAATTTTTATCCATCATCATTTTCACCCCTCATCTTTTATCAATTTTATCCATTATCAATTTTTATTCATCTTTTATTGTATCCATCATCAATTTTTATTCATCATCTTTTATCTATCAATTTTATTCATCATCAATTTTTATTCATCTTTTATTTACCAATTTTATCCATCTTTTATTTATCAATTTTATCCATCATCAATTTTTATCCGTCATCGTTTTCATCCATCTTTTATCTATCAATTTTATCCCTCATCAATTTTTATCCATCATCGCTACCCTTTGCAAATCAGCATAGTAGAGATTCATTTTCAAAATTGTTCACCAAAGATGGATTGCGATCGACAAAAGGTTGTGTGTTTTTAAAAAAAAAACAATCTTTATTTGCTGGCAGAGAGAGAGAGACCTCTGAAGGGTCTTCACACTCAAGAAGACCTATCCCCCACCCACCCACCCACCCCCACGCCAAAGCCTCCGCTTCATAGCTTCCGATTCCTCTCGTCCGCACATTCCAGGAAGAATTCGTGGCAGAGAGACGCCGTCAGTGCCAGAAATACGGCGTATTCCTGGAAATCCAGTTCTCCGTCTTCGTTGTCATCCAGTTTCTCCATCAAGAACTCAAAACCGTGTTCGTTGATTTTCCCCTACGAGAAGGAGAGAAGCGACGTTGAAATCAAACTTGGAATTTGTTTTTCCTCCCCCCCCCAAAAGTCAGAGCCCCTCTGGATGCTTAACAGATGAATAACAGAATGGCCGAAGAACAGAGTTGGAAGGGACCTTGGAGGTCTTCTAGTCCAGCCCATTTCTCAGAATATAGAATAATAGAGTTGGAAGGGACCTTGGAGGTCTTCTAGTCCAACCCCCTCCTAGACCATTTCAGACAAATGGTTATCCAGTTTCTTCTTAAAAACCTCGAGTGATGAAAGAAGGAAGGAAGGAAGATTAGAGGGTAAGGAAGAGAGGCAGGAAGGAGAAAGGAAGGAAAGATTGGAGGGTGAAGGAAGGGAGGGAAGGAAGGAAGATTAGAGGGGGAAGGGAGGATGGAAGGAGCGAGGAAGGAACATTTGTGATGGAAAGAAGGAGGGAGGGAAGGAGGCAGGCGTGCAGGCAGGAAGGAAGATAGAAGGGAGGGAAGGGAGAAAGGAACGAAAGTAAGGAAAAAAGATTGAAGGAGGGAGGCAGGAAAGGAAGGAAGATTAGAGGGGGAAGGATGGTAGGAAGGAAAGAGGAAGGAAGATTGGGAATGGAGGAAGATTTGAGGTGGAAGGGGAAGGGAAGGAGGCAGGCAGGAAGGAAGAGATGCGGTGGAAGGAAGGAGGGAGGGAGAGAAGGAGGCAGGAAGGAAGATTTGATGTGGAAGAAAGTAGGGAGGGAAGGAAGGAGCCAAGAAGGAAAGGGACAGAAGGACGGAGGGAAGGGAGGACGGAAGATTTGAGGTGGAAGGAGGGAGAGAGGAAAGGAGGCAGGCAGGCAGGAAGGAAGAGATGTGGTGGAAGGAAGGAGGGAGGGAAGGAAGATTTGAGGCGGAAGGAGGGAGGGAAAGAAAGAAGGAAGGAAAAGGATGGAAAGGAGGCAGGCAGGCAGGAAGGAAGAGATGTGGTGGAAGGAGGGAGGGAGGGAAGGAAGGAAGATTTGAGGCGGAAGGAGGGAGGGAAAGAAGGAAGGAAGGAAGGGATGGAAAGGAGGCAGGAAGGAAGGATGATTTGAGGTGGAAGGAGGGAGGGAAGGAAGGAAGGACACGGGATAAAACCCATCCTGGTCTTGGACGCTTTGTGAGACGGGCATCCAAACAAACCTTAATAAATGCATAAAAGGACCATTTCCTGCCCCTGCCTCACCTTGACGAAGTTGGGCATTTCCTCCAGAAGCAGCTCCTTCATCTCTTTCCTGCTGAGCTTGTACCTGTCTCCCTCCTTGGCCGAATATTTGTAAAAGGTTTCCACCATTACGCCCAAAGCTTCTTCCAGCGGCGTCTCCATCTTGCATTCTGCGGAAGAAGCACACGATTGAGCGACCCACTTTACGGCCAAGCGGGCGTCGTCCCGGACCTCCGTGGCACAAATTCTGCCGCCCTTTGGCCTCTTCGTGCGAAATTTTCCTCCCCATTGTCCCAATCGCGGTCCTCGACCTGCGTTTGTTCGTCGGAAGTTACGAAAGCGCCGGAAAAAAGAGACCTGGGGCCTGTCCTCGCACTTACGACCGCCATAGCCTCCGCAGCGTGATCAAAATTGGTAACCGTCCTGTATCTACGACGGTTGGGGTCTCCCCTTGATCACCCTTTACGACCTACCGACCAGCAAAGCCAGTGGAGCGAGCTGGGTTCGCTTAACGACTGCAGGGATTCGCTTAACAACGGCGGGGAAAGATGGCCGTAAAGTCGCAAGTCAGGAACTAGCTATGGAGTTCGTGGTGAAAATTTTAAAATAATTTAATTTTTTAAAGAAGAGATTCGAAGCACGCCTTGAAGAGGAACAGGGTCCAAAATTCATGAATTACAAGAGGGAAAGCAAAATTGGGGGAAAAAACAGATGATTATTTTTTTAAGAAGTTTTCTCGGGCCAAGAATTTAGAAAAAAGGTACCAAATGGTTGTTTCCTTATTGGGGGGGAAAAAAACCCCCAAGAAACGGAGCGAAACTCAACTGGGAAAAACAACGACACGTCGATTAGGTGCAAGTTTATATTTTGAATTTCAAGGGTTTTGAAGGTGGGCATTGAGCTGGGAATAACAGCCAGGAGGCAGTTTTCTGCCCGATAAATTATTCTGAATTTTAAAAAAAAGAGTTTTATGGCTTTGGGAAGTATTTTGGGGCGAAGACGGCTAGGCACCTGCGCCTCTCTTTTGCAAAGAGATTTAGGGAAGGAATAATTTGCGGTGAGGAGGAGGAGGAGGAAAACGGAAAGTCACTTACCCAGTTGAGCGAAGGAGGAGGAAAATGCAGCAATGGAGATCCAAATTCAGCCAGTCTTGGCTTTTGATTTGATCCAGAAATCAACCTTCGGATCCTACCTCTCGCTTTTCCGGTCCCTCGTCCCTCCCAGCCGGTTCTATCTTTCAGGCCTCACCCAGATTTCGTTCCCTTTCCCCAAACCAGTTTGGCGGGAAATCTTGGGAAGGTTCAATCAGTGGATCTCCCGACAGTTGGCGGAGGGGATCCCGTTTGAGCTTCTGGTTGTGATGGAGGGAGGAAGGAAGAAGATGGATGGATTGATGGGAGGGAGGAAGAAAGGGGGGGGGGAAATGAAGGAGGAGATGGAGGAGATATGATAGAGGAAGAAGATAAGGAGAAGAGAGAGGAAGAAGAGGGAGGGAGGGAGCGAAGGAGGAAGGAAGGAAGAAGATGGATGGATTGATGGGAGGGAGGGAGGAAGAAAGGAGAAAGATGAAGGAGAAATGATAGAGGAAGAAGTTAAGGAGAAGAGGGAGGAAAAAGAGGGAGGGAGCAAAGGAGGAAGGAAGGAAGAAGATGGATGGATTCATGGGAAGGAGGGAGGAAGGAGAGAAAGATAAAGGAGATGGAGGAGATATGATAGAGGAAGAAGATAAGGAGAAGATGGAGGAAGAAGGGAGGGAGGGAAGGAAGAAGATGGATGGATTGATGGGAAGGAAGGAGGAAGAAAGATAGGAAGGAGAGAAAGATGGAGGAGGTATGATAGAGGAAGAAGATAAGATGGAGGAAGAGGGGAGATGATGAAGGATTAAGGAGAAGGAAGGAGGCAAGAAAGGAAGCAAAGGAGAGGAGGAGGATGAAGGAAGGAGAAGGAGGAGATATGGAAGAGAAAGAGAAGGTGGATGGATAGGAAGGAAGGAAGGAAGTCAGAGGTGATGGAAGAGAAGGGAGAAGAAGGGAGGAAAGGAAGGAAGGAGATGGATGGATTGATGGAATGGAGGGGGGAAGGAAGAAAAGAAGGAGAGAAAGATGGAGAAGCGATAATGAAGGATAAAGGAGAAGGAAGGAGAGAAGAAAAGAAGAAGGAGATATGGAAGAGAAGGAGGATGGATGGATGAGAAGGAAGGAAGTCAGAGGTGATGGAAGAGAAGGGAGAAAATGGGAGGAGAAGAAGATCAGAAGAAGAAGAAAAATGATTTATTCTTGATTTTCAACTGCTTTCAGAACAGAAGGGCAGGGTTTTGGATATCCTATTTCTCCTCCCCTTCTCCCATCCCGTTTCCCCCCATCCCTAATTCTAGTTTGGTGTCATATTTTGCTTCGGGGTAATTTCTTTATCTCCTCAACTTCCCCGCCCGGTTCCTCTCTCTGCCTCTGTGCTCATCCTTCCCGCAACCTCTGATCATGGCAGCCTCCACTAAAATTCCCCCTTCGTCTCTTGCAAGCTCAAACTGGAACAGGAGCTGTGGCTTACAACTCACCTGTCGAGACCTGTCGGACAGGTAGGGCAAGGAAGCCCCACCCAGGCCTCTGAAATTAAACACCCGGGATAACAAAAGGCTGCCGAATCCCTCCGGATTCAGCTAATCTCGTTTAACAACAGAAATTCGGCTTCCAGCGGTCATAAGCCAAGGACTAGCACCAAACTGCAAACTGTATAAACTTGTGAAAAGGAAATAAACAGCCGTCAATTAACACAAACACCTTGCTTAGCAGATTTGCAGATTAACAGAGTTGGAAGGGACCCTGTAGGTCATCTAGTCCAACCCCCTTGCCCTCCCAAGCAGACCCGACACGCCGTTTTTTTGACAGAGGCCAGGCCAGTCTCTTTCTCTTGAACAGAAATTCTGGTCGTAAGTCGAGGCCGGTTTGTAAACAAAACACAAATGTCAACCAATCCTTTTCCATTCATATTATTGTGTTTTCATTCCTTATTTTCTTGGCCATTGTTAAATGTTTACATTTCTTTTTACATCGTTTTTTTTTTCATTTTACCCTGGCAAGCGGCCCAGAGAAACCCCACGCATGTCAGGCAGCAAATAAATCTAACCAATAAATAATAACTAAAGTAAACTAAGCTAAGCTCAGCTAAACTTAAACCCTTAATTCAATTAAACTCAACCTCAACCCTTACTCAACTTAAATCTTGGACCTTAAACTTAAACTCACACATTTAAAGTTAAACTTGAATTCACACTTTAATGTAAGCTCACATTTCAGGGTTAAACTCACACTTATATGAGTGAATTCACACTCAAACCTAAACCTAAACTAAACTAAAACAACTAAAACTTAAACTTTAGTTAAAGTTATATCAGTAAACTCACTTATATGAGTGAATTCACACTCAAACCTAAACCTAAACTAAACTAAAACAACTAAAACTTAAACTTTAGTTAAAGTTATATCAGTAAACTCACTTATATGAGTGAATTCACACTCAAACCTAAACCTAAACTAAACTAAAACAACTAAAACTTAAACTTTAACTAAAGTTATATCAGTAAACTCACTTATATGAGTGAATTCACACTCAAACTTAAACCTAAACTACACTAAAACTAAAACAACTAAAACTTAACCTAAAGTTATATCAGTAAACTCACTTATATGAGTGAATTCACACTCACGCTCGAACCTAAACCTAAACTCAAACTTAAACCTAAACTCAAACTCACAGTTAAATTTTAAACTCACACTTATATTTATATACATATAGTTCTACCATTGCATTAGTTACAATAATACAATAGTAGAGTTGGAAGGGACCTTGGAGGTCTTCTAGTCCAACCCCCTGCCTAGGCAGGAAACCCTATACCGTTTCAGACAAATAGCTATCCAACATCTTCTTAAAGACTTCCAGTGTTGGGACATTCACAACTTCTGGAGGCAAATTCTGTTCCACTGATTAATTGTTCTAACTGTCATTAACTAAATTAAACTAAATTAAACTAAACTAAACCTTAGATCTTAAACTCAAACTTAAGCTCACCCTTAAAATTGAACTTGGACTTCAATCTAAACATAAAATTAAACTCACATTCACACTTAAACATCTGGCACACCCACCCATCCAATATCTGCTTGGAAGATCTCCAGAAAGGGGAAAACCTCCCACTTCAAGTGGCAATCTGTTCCACCGTCTCCTTGCTGATAAGAATCAGGGATTCTTCGGGATGTTTAGTCATCTCCAGACTCCCAGAAGGTGGAAACGGGCCCTTCCTTCCCCGTGGGGCGCCCACACCCCAGGCCCCCTCTTTTGCATGGAGACAGACAACTTTTGCGACACGACAACGCCAACCGCAACAAAAGTCCAGAATGAAACTCGTTGCGTTTGTTCCACGGCCGGACAAAAGATCAGAAAATTCAAACCCCTTGTTGAGGGCAGCAACCTGTCCCACTCTTTTCATTCCCCACGGGTTTGAAAAGTCACTTTTTCCCCTTCCTTTGATTGATTGAACGATTGATTCCTGTCCATCGACCCTCGTTTTTTATTTTGGCGGGAGCGGGGGAAAAATTCACTTCGTGCGTTGTATTTATCTGTCCATTTATGAAATCGATAGGTTCGGTGACATAGGGATAAAGGTCAAAGTTCCCCTCGCATGTATGGGCTAGTCGTTCCCGACTCTAGGGGGCGGTTCTCATCTCCGTTTCAAAGCCGAAGAGACAGCGCTGTCCAAAGACGTCTCCGTGGTCATGTGACCGGAATGACTCAACGCCCAAGGGGCATGGAACGCTGTTCCCTTCCCACCAAAGGTGGCTCCTATTTTCCTACTTGCATTTTCTTACATGCTTTCGAACGGCTAGGTTGGCAGAAGCTGGGACAAGTGACGGGAGCTCACTCCGTTATGCGGCGCTCGGGATTCGAACTGCTGACCTTTCTGATCAGTAAGCTCAGGGTCCTAGCCACTGAGCCACCATGTCCCAAGAATTATATTGTTATATCAATGTTTACGTGCTTTCAAACTGCTAGGTTGGCAGAAGCTGGGACAAGTCACGGGAGCTCACTCCGTTACGCGGCGCCGGGGATTCGAACTGCCGACTTTTTCTGAGCGACAAGCTCGCTGTCTTCGCCCCCGAGCCACCGACAGAGGGATACAATTTAATTTAATTTAATCACGCACAATTGAACCTAAATTTTCAGCCGGCTTGGGGCGAAAACTTGAGTCTCCGGGGAGGGGGGGGACAGAAAAAGAAGAGGGGATTCACCGGTTGAACTTCAGCCTGCTGGTTGTGGTGCTCATCGATGGGTGGGTGGGTGTCGTTTTCCTCCCCCCCTGTTTTTGAAGCTTCAATCCCACAGATCAGCATTCTTTTTTTTGGAAGGTGGGGGGGGGGGGGAGAGATTTTGCAGCCCGGCTGGATTCAAACAATCCTCTTTTGAAGCGAGAATGCTGATGGAAGGTTTTGGATGGCTGCCTGTCACTCCCCGGGCCGTTCGTTTCCCCGGCTTGCAGAATTCATTCTCTTGATGGTGCGGCTTTTGTGCGCCTTTGCGTGTGCGTGTGGGTAGCCAGGCGTGGCTTGCTTTGTGCTCCCTCGCCGTGTGCCACGTCCTGAACCCTCCGTGGCGGAATGCACGCGAAGGCCCCGGCGTTGTCCCCTGGCACTGTCTCGGCACAAAGCGGAAATCCACTGACGGGCACCCTTGCCAGTGCAAAGGGAGGGGGATGCAGAAACCCCGCTTCGACCGGATCCCAGCCGATCCGGAGGGATCGTCTTCCCGGCTGCTGGGATCCTCGGGAGGTAGACTGCTTCCCGGTGTGGAAACTCCGCCGGTCTGGTCCCTTTCTCTGCCCTCCCCTTTTCCCGTCTGTGGGGAAGGGGTGGGCGAGATCGATTTTATGGATCTCTTTATGTTGGTTATTATATTTGCAAATAACTCAAGGGGGCAAGCCTATCAACACACCTTCCTCCTCCTATTTTCCCCTGCGACAACGACCCTGCGAGGTGGGGCACAAAGTCACCTGGCCAACTTTCACGTCTAAGGCGGGACTAGAACTCACCTTCTCCTGGTGATTGGCTGAAAGTCACCCGGCCAACTTTCAGATCTAAGGCGGGACTAGAACTCCCAGTCTCCTGGTGATTGGCCCAAAGTCACCTGGCCAACTTTCATGGCTAAGGCGGGACTAGAACTCCCAGTCTCCCGGTGATTGGTCCAAAGTCACCTGGGCAACTTTCATGGCTAAGGCGGGACTAGAACTCCCAGTCTCCCGGTGATTGGCCCAAAGTCACCTGGGCAACTTTCATAGCTAAGGCAGGACTAGAACTCCCAGTCTCCTGGTGATTGGCCCAAAGTCACATGGCCAGCTTTCATGTCTATATATTATATTTATTAAATTTATAGACTGCCCCCTCTCCCCTCTCCCCCTAAGGCAGCACTAGAACTCACTGGCTGCTAGTGATTGACGCCAAGACACCCAGCTGGCTTTCACACCTAAGGGGGAACTAAAACTCACAGTCACCTGGTTTCTAGACCGGCACCTTATCAGGACACCGAGCTGGTTTTGAAAAACTCCATTTTTTTATTTTTTTTGTGCCTTGGGTCTAATTTAGACAACGGCAACTAGAACTTCCCGTCTCCTGGTGATTGGCCCAAAGTCACCCAGCCGGCTTTCTTGCCTGGGGTGGAACTAGAACTCCCAGTCTCTCTCTCTCTTTTGTTTTTAAAGACAAACTCTCTTTTAAACCCCACTAAGCAACTGTAGAAAGGGGGAAAAAAGGGTATTTCCACAAGTTGCTTAAATGGGTCCTTTTTTCTCTCCTCCCGTTGGGCTGTTTAGTCGCGCCATTGGCCAACACACACACACACACACACACACAAACACACACACACACACCACTTTCCCAGAAAAAGCCTGGAGCCGCGATGACTGTGCTGGATGTTAAGGGGATGAATCACCCAACAGGGGTAGCTTTGAGTTGTTCGGGGCAGCCGCTCTGAGCCAAGAAAAATGCCCTTCGCTCCCTTCCCGTCAAATCCCCCTCTTGAGAATTGAGTGGAATTAAATTGAAAACTTTTGCATTGAATTTATTGTGTATTCATTTGCGTAAGATAATGTGCGTTTAAAACTATAGATAGGTCCTCGGCTTACGGCCATTTGTTTAACGGCCGTGCGACTGGGGGGGGGAGGGATGTTCTTCCCCCCCCCCAAACGCCCAGCTCCTGAGCATGCGCAGAGGGCATAACATTCCCTCCCTCTCTCCCTGTTGAATGGCTGGGGGAAAAAAGGCGGCCGGGGGGGGGGGGGGAGAGAAATCACTGCATATCGTTTCCCGTAATGTTGTTAGCTGCTGGGTGCTGCCCTCTGGTGGCTGGCACGGCTCACTGCAGGGAAAGGGCGGGTCCGCTGGTAGGATCCAAAGCTCTCGGTCGCCCTCTGGTGGTCAGAATGCAGAACTTGGCTTCCGTCCCACTCGTTTTTGCAAAGAAAACAACCACCCCCAAACTTTTAGCATTAAAAAAAAAAAAAAAAAGGCCGGCTGGGGAATTCTGGGAGTTGAAGTCCACCCGCCTTAAAGGGCCACAAAGAGCCCTGTTATTTTTTTCAATTTTTGATGTTATTTCGAGCCGTTTTAGCTGGACTTGATATTGTAGATAAATTAATATATGGATAGACTAATATATACAATTGTCTACTAAAAGACTATTGTAGATAAATTAATATATGAATAGATTAATATGTACAATAGTCTACTAAAAGACTATTGTAGATAAATTAATATATGAATAGACTAATATATACTAATATATACAAAGTCTACTAAAAGACTATTGTAGATAAATTAATGTATGAATAGACTAATATACACTAATATATACAATAGTCTACTAAAAGACTATTGTAGATAAATTAATATATGAATAGACTATCATGTATAAAAGAAATATATGTACACATGTATGGTCAAAAATGGTATAATGGAGGAATACCAATGTGGAAATGTTGCAAAGATGATAATTGTGTTAAAAAACTGAAAAAACTTTATATATATACACACATACACACACACACACACACACACACACACACACACATAATTCTTCTGCTTAATGTAGAAGTTAGGGATGTTGTAAGTCGGCGATGACGATGTGCCTTCTGCTGCAGAGAGACAACAGCTGGCCCCGTCCGTCCTCAATGAGGACCGGAAGCTTGTTTGAGGAGAAAGACTTGACAAAGAATCCCAAAGCGGTTCTGGGTTTTGAGGCGCCTACTTTTATTGCAGTGTTGTTCACAGTTTGACAGCTCCCTTAATTTCTCACAACACCCGTGCCCCGAATTTCCCCTGACCCGCGTGGGGTATTCTTAAGATTAACCCCTCCAAAATGCAGGGAGTTTGGGGGGCTTAAAAATGGCGGCCGAAGGGCCTTTGGGGTCATTGGAGTGGATTATTTCCCTTGGGTTCAACAGCCGTCCTTGTTTCCAATTTGTATTGGGCGATGGGTCCCGCAATAGTCCCAATGAAGTCCCAATATTTCTCGAAATCGATCACGCCGTCCCCTTTCGCTTTCTGGCCGTCTACCGCCGCCTCGTTCTTAGAGTTCTAGAGGGAAGGAAGCAGAGGGAAACTGATCAGGCGGAGGAGGGAAATGGGTTCCCACCCAGTTCAGTGGGGAGGGGGGACGGGGGGGGCGTATAACCCTTGTCTTTCATTTTGCAGAGGGATCCTTAGCACACACACACTCCCCTCTCCTGGAATGCGTCCCCCATCGTCCTGAATGGGTCACCGCCCCCTGATGGGAGTCAGAGTCCCTAGAAATGGGGAGGGCATCAGGGTTTCACATTTGTTCTTACTGGACCTTCAGGCTGCCAGCCCTTCAAGGTAGGCCAGGTGGGAAACAAGAGGGAGACTAAGAATGCTATTTATATAGCTGGGGAGAAAGAGGGTGGGGAAGGGAGGGAGAGAGAAAGAGAAACAAGATAGACATGATATAGATGGAGAAATAGACAGATTGATAGATTGAGAGAGAGAGGAGAGAGAGAGATAGAAGAGAGAGAGGGAGATAGATAGGTAGGTAGGTAGGTAGGTAGGTAGGTAGGTAGGTAGGTAGATAGATAGATGATAGATAGATAGATAGATAGATAGATAGATAGATGATAGATAGATAGATAGATAGATAGATAGATAGATAGATAGATAGATAGATGATAGATAGATAGATAGATAGATAGATAAGGTAGGTAGGTAGGTAGGTAGGTAGATAGATAGATAGATAGATAGATAGATAGATGATAGATAGATAGATAGATAGATAGATAGATAGATGATAGATAGATAGGTGATAGATAGGTAGGTATGTAGGTAGGTAGGTAGGTAGGTAGGTAGGTAGGTAGATAGATAGATAGATAGATAGATAGATAGATAGATAGATAGATAGATAGATGATAGATAGATAGGTGATAGATAGGTAGGTATGTAGGTAGGTAGGTAGATAGATAGATAGATAGATAGATAAATAGATGATAGATAGATAGATGATAGATAGATAGATAGATGATAGGTAGGTAGGTAGATAGATAGATAGATAGATAGATAGATAGATGATAGATAGATGATAGATAGATAGATGATAGATAGATAGATAGATAGATAGATAGATAGATAGATAGATAGATAGATAGATAGATAGATAGATGATAGATAGATGATAGATAGATAGATAGATGATATAGATATAGACAGAGATAGATAGATAGATAGATAGATAGATAGATAGATAGATGATAGATAGATAGATAGATAGATAGATAGATAGATAGATAGATAGATAGATAGATAGATGATAGATAGATATGGTAGGTAGGTAGGTAGATAGATATGAGAGAGAGATCGAGAGAGAGAGATCAAGTCTGAATATTCATTGAAATTGTTCACCTTGGACCCATCCTCATATAGTTTGCGTATCAGTTTATCTACCGCCTCCTCGTTCTCCGTGTTCTAGAGGGAAGGAAGCAGAGGGAAACCGATCAGGCGGAGGACGGAAACAGATTCCCACCCAGTTCAGGGGGGACGGGGGACGGGGCGTATAACCCTTGTCTTTCATTTTGCAGAGGGATCCTTAGCGCCCCCCCCCCTCCGTCTGGATTGCAGCCCCCATCGTCCTGAGTGGGTCTCCGTCTCCCTGACGGTGAGAGGGAGGCCATGTTCCTCAATCTGAGCCCCCTTTTAAGATGGGGGGACTTCAACTCCCAGAATTCCCCAGCCAGCCTGCTTTGCTTATAACTTTGGCGGCTGAGGGATTCTGGGAGTTGAAGTCCCCCCCATCTTAAAAGGGGGCTTAAGGTTGAGAAATATCGAGATAACTTTTATATTTTTGTGGGTCACGATCATCGGATCTTGGCAGTCCTTTTCTGAAATCCCCTCCTGTTGGAGCCCACTTTCGGACGGGACCCGAGTTCAGGAGCCGCCCCCCCAACTCACCTTCAACATTTGGCTCAGCTCAGTTTGGATCATCAATTTGAAGTTGGGGGCGTCGATCCCCAAGGTTTCTTTTTTGCTGGAGTATTTGTTGTAATTTTCCACTATGGATCGGATAGCCGACTTGAGTTCCTCCCGCAACGTCTCGCTGCCCTTGGCTCCTGAGGGTGGGGGTGGGGGGCAGGGGGGGAAAGAAGCTTTGATCACCTGTTGGTCCCCTTTCCTCTTCTGCATGAAATGAATAAATCGAGCGCTTTCTCAATGCAAGGGAGGGAGGCTTCTTTCCCGAAGCAGCCATTCAAATCAGGCTTTGAAACACAGGAAGGGAAATCGAATGCAAAGCGTCGCATACGGAAAGGGAAAAACGGAGCGAAGAAATTAAAAGGGAAAAGGAAATAAAAATAAAATTAGGGAAAGCAGGAAGAACAAACTAGACCTGAGAGAGAGAGAGAGAGAGAGAGAGAGAGAGAGAGAGAGAGAGAGAATAGAGCAAAAAAATTATATATGGTAGAGATGATGATAGATAGATAGATAGATGATAGATAGATAGATAGATAGATAGATAGATAGATAGATAGATAGATGATAGAGAGAGAGAGAGAGATGATAGGTATAGATAGATAGATAGATGATAGATAGATAGATAGATAGATAGATAGATAGATAGATAGATAGATAGATAGATAGATAGATATAGATAGATAGATATAGATAGACAGATAGAGAGAGAGAGAGAAAGAGAGAGAGAGAGAGAGAGAGATGATAGGTATAGATAGATAGATAGATGATAGATAGATAGATAGATAGATAGATAGATAGATAGATAGATAGATAGATAGATATGATAGAGATGATAGATGAGAG